>NW_028321911.1:8333333-8484848 GCF_036245765.1 Copidosoma floridanum
AAGCGAGCCTCAGCGTGAAGCAAAAACAAATATATTTCTAGCAGGTAGGACACCCCCTTCAGTATTTATGACAAGCACTCAACTAAGAGGGGGGGAAGCAAAATTCTATGCGGAAATTTCTATTATAAAGGAAGACAGTATTCTTCCAAATGCATTCTTTGACGTGAGGAACCGAGTAAGAATTGTAGGTGTTACGCACGGAGAGCGTAGCACTTTAGGTGTAGTTGAAATACCTCTGAATGGCCTTATGTGTAGGTTGCATGTGGTCCCACGCGACTTCCCAATAGATGGGAAAGGTATTATTGGATGGGACATTTTTAAGTTATATCAAGGTCGCATAAGCGCGGCAGAAAATATTTTTGAATTAGGAGGAACGAACATTAATTTAATCGAGCCAGAGATGCTCGAGATTCTTGCTAGGTCAAGGCAAGTTATATATGCCCGTGTCGGGGTAAATAGCGAAAAAATAAAAGTAGGGTGGGTTCCTTTGCAAAGAATGAGAGAAGGAGTTTTATTCGGAAATTTTATAGCCACAAATAATAGTGGAAAAGTTTATGCTGAGTGTGTAAACACACTAAATGAAACAATAAGCATACCTGTACCGGAAATAGAGTTATTAGAATGCGAAGTGATGCGAGAGGCCGATCCATTTAGTATCGAAGGGGACGACGCTCGGGGCGTTAATGAGGCAATTATAAAACTTTTTGAGGCAGATGGCCAAGAAAGGAGAAAAATGAACAAAGTTCAATATGGCATTACAAATAATTATACATGTGGCGGGTCCAATAGTGATTTTAAGAACACTGACAATTTAAGTAGGTTGTCGGATAAAGGAAAAATAGCGAGAATCGATAAAATAATGCAGCTTATTGATGTTTCAAGTTGCAACGAGGAAGAAAAATCACACGTCCGGAAACTCATAGAGTATAATCCGTTTGTATTTGGTCTGGATGGAGAACCACTGAAAGCAACTCATATATTGAAACACCGCATCATAACTACGACGGACAAGCCCGTGACGGCGAAGCGCTATAGGTACCCACCAGCGCTAAGGGAACAGATGAAAAAAGAGATAGAGAAATTGCTCGAGCAAGGAATCGTCGAGCCTTCGAAATCACCATACAATTCTAACATGTGGATTGTACCCAAGCATGCGGGGCCGGACGGGGAGAAACGTTCGCGCGTGGTAACTGATTTTAGGCAGCTCAATGAAATAACTGTAGGAAGTTGCCATCCCTTACCATTCCAAAGTGATATACTCGAGCATTTAGCGTCAGCTCGATACATTACAGTAGTCGATCTAAAACAGGGATTTTTCCAAATAGAAATTCATGAGGATGACGCACACAAAACAGCATTTTCTGGGCCAGACGGTCATTATCAGTATAAGAGAATGCCAATGGGGTGTACGGACTCGCCGAATACATTTTTGAGAGCGATGTCACTCGCGTTGGCGGGTCTACAAGGTCATGAAATCGAAGTGTATTTGGATGATATCATGGTGTTTGCTCCGAACCTCGAAGAGCACGAGAGGCGTTTCATTAGACTTTTAAAGCGGCTTTCGGAAGCAAACTTGACAATTGAGCCGAAAAAATGCCAATTTTTGAAACGCGAAGCGAAAGTACTGGGACACGTAGTAGGAAACGGACAAATTAAAACAGATCCAAAAAAAAATTGAAGCAGTGAAAAAATATCCGAGGCCTACGAATGCAAAGAAAATCAAACAATTTCTTGGATTTGTCGGATATTATAGACGATTTATCCAGAATTATGCGAAAATTGCTCAGCCACTCTCCAAACTCTTGAGAAAAGGAACATAGTTCAAATGGGAAGAGCAGCAGGAGCAAGCTTTCAAAACATTAGTTGACGCATTATGTAGTGAGCCGGTACTTATTGCACCTAATCTAGACAAGCCTTTTATAGTCACAACAGATGCATCAGACTACGCAATAGGAGCAATATTAAGCCAAGGCGAGTTGGGTAAAGATAGACCGTGTGAATACGCTTCACCATGCCTTAGAGGGAGCAAATTACGCTACTCATCGTATGATAAGGAACTGTTGGCTATAGTGTTTGCAAAAGAACAGTTTCGGCCGTATTTATTTGGGCGCAAATTTACAGTGGTCACGGATCATGAGCCATTAAAACATTATCACACGTCAAACAAGCCAAACATAAGATTTAATAGGCTAAAAGCGGAGCTACAAGGCTACAAATTTGACGTGGTACATCGGCCAGGCATTTCAAACAAAGCACCTGACGCATTCTCTCGAAATCCAGTAATAGGAGAGGGAGAAATAAACACTGAGCGGCCATGCCAAGAACTGTATCAGCTGTTGGACGAACAGGAGAAAGAAGGACTAGCCGATAGCAATGGGCCTCCAGCGCGCATTTTTAAAATATGAGCGACTCGTAAACAGCGTATGCAGGGAAATACTGAAAAGGGGAAAATTATTTACTCTGATTCAGAGGATTCGAATGAGAAAGTACAGAGGAAAAAACAAAATTTTGATGGACGGAAGAAAATAAATATGAAACGAAGATAGATGGTCAAGCTGATGGTGAGGGAGATTCCGAATCCGAGGAAAAAGTAGGAATAAACGAAAAATTAAGCAGGAAAATAAAGAAAACAGTGAGAAAAAGAGGTCGCCCAAGAAAGAATATTATAGTTAGCAATTTAAAAACAGAAACAGATACGGAACGCAACGAGATTCCATCAAAAAACGTTATTGTTGCAAATTGCGGAACACCAGTAATAATGAATAGCGAATCAGAAAATCACAGTACGGGACTCGATGATTGGGGCTGGCAGCTGATACAAGCAAGCTTGGCGGCCAAAGAGGCGATGAGAGTGAAAGGCACCCAAAAGTTAACGGAAGCAAACGAGGTAGATGGAAGCATCGTAACATTTGGGAAAGGTGTTTTTGAAGGCAGAGGTGTTGAAGCGTCGGAGAGAGCCGATCAAGCACGAGAAAGATCGAGGGAAGAAGAGAGTGAAGGAGAGACACCACAGTACGAGCATATGGCAAATGAGCCGCTCACTGACGGTACTTATGAATGTAATAAAAGGGAGAAAAAAAAACAATTATATGAGGGACAGAATGAAAATAAGCTCGATATGGAAATAGAAGGCACAGGTTCGGATTCATCAGATGATGAAGTTGAAAAAATGACGAGACCAATCGCTACGGCAGGGGATGATCCCATTTTCCAAGGAATGACGGACGGGAAATTAGATTATATTATGAAAGAACCGGGGTTTCGAAGGGGAGTAAAAACGACGAGTGCACCAGCAGCAGTACTAATCGAGGATAGGGAACGAAAATTGCGCAAGAGACAACTGGATACATTGAACAGACAAAAGCCGAATTTTTCGATTACGCCGACAATAATGAGCCCTTCGAAGGAAATAATAATAGCTAATTGTGATACGCCACAAACGTCAAATAGTACAACGGCACAAAACACGGAAGAAGAAGAACGTAGGTCAGTGGAGCTCTCAGTGAGTGCGGAAACAAATTTCGCTCCAACAACAGAGGCAGACAAGGAACCGGATTTACACGCTTTGTTAGAGGGAAGATCAGACGAACTGCGAGCGCAAGTTATGATCGACGTAAGAAGGCGAGATGTAGAGGGAAGGCCGGGAATGAGGATTGACGTGTGGGAGCCCAACGAAAAGCGCATAAGGCCCTCACCTGAACCACCACCCCCACCAGACCCTTAAAGCCACTGTAAGCCATTGACTGAAAAGAGTACAACGACGATAGTAATAACAATATTGATAATGTTAATAATAATGATTGTAATATTAATAATAATAATGATGACAGAAGCAATACACAATGTAAGAATAATAAAGCTAGTACACTGATATAGTATATTGTATAGAAGACAGGATGAACAGAAACATACGGGTATAAATATATATAGGGAAAAGCGTTAGTTTTTAGTAATTCGCGGCCCTCGGACGAGCCGCGAGTGAATAACAAAATATAATTAAAATATAATTGAGAAAATATAAAATAACTAATATCTGCGTAACCATAAGATACTTTGTACAATTAACATACCCCCTTGTAAAGAAAGAATATTGATAAAATACTTACAAAAATTTAGTTTTCTTAAATTTTCGCGGCCCCCGGACGCGCCGCGAAAAAAAAAATGAGCTGACGGAGGCAGGTAAATAAACAATAACGTTAGGACCGAAGAAAAACGGAAACACATATATGCACACTGGTAAAGGCAGGGAGTTATAAAAATAACATACGACTGATATGAGAACAAAAAATAAAGCATACAAGATGCGCGCGTGGCATTCTCTAACAAAAAATGTAACAGAAAGAATTTATAATAAGAATAATAACAATAATAGTCAGAGTTATGTAATAATAACGATAAAAATAACAATAAGGTAATTAACAGGTAGCATTACCAAAACAAAAGTGAGGAGCTACAATCAACAAAAAATTATATAACACGTATAAAAACATTAACATTAGGCTGCAAGCATGGAAGATACAGGTTGGAATAGACAAAAAAAAAATTAAAAGGCAGAGAAGAGTTCGAAAAGAATATCAATCAGATTTTAGGTAACACGACTTATTGTTGTTGTTGCTGAACAGTGTGATCCCCTAAAACAATCACATTCGTGGCGTTTAAGACCACCCCTTCCTTCCTCGAAGATTTCCTAAAATACCCCACTACTCTCAGCAATTCCACAAAGATCCTTCCAGCACGTACCTGGAGCAATTGAAAGCAATTCTCGTGAACGACGGAGGCCCATGGACTGCACAGTGAACTCCCTTAGCTGACGCTAGTATCCGGGAGAGCACAAGCAAGTAATGCATTAAAATTAACAAAAAAAATCAACAAAACGGATAACTCAGATACGAGAATGACGTTAGAGAAATAACTAGCAATGCTGCTGAAAACAACCCCAACGATTTCTGCTGAAATGAACCCGTCCAGTACCTCATGGCGTGGGGCATACCAAAGACTCGCGGAGATTACGGTGACGGAAAACTACTAGGAACGGCAGAAAAAAAAAAAGAAAAAAAAAGCAGAAAAAAATAAACAAAAACAAAAAAATCAAAAAAGATGGGAATGGTGATTAAGTAGTCACCAACCTGGGCAAACATAGTGGCTACGGCACGCAAAATAAAGTATATGAATCTATAAAAAGCCACAATACAAGCTAGCAAAAAGGGAGAGAAAAAAGTGGAAAATAATAGTTGCAGTGAATGGGCACAAGCACTGTCAGATTATTGAAATATATAAGGCTCCATCATAATTCCTTTTCCATACATGACACACAAGAACGGAAGAAAGGGAGCGGAAAATTTTACGAACAGAAAATCGGACAGACTAATATAAGCCAATTGAGCCTTGGGCACAAGATTGACAATCTTCGCGGACTCGCCTCTGTTGGAGTATAATTATAATTTAATGTGTTAATAAAGTGAACTTATTGAATTACCAACAAGAATGAGAAATATAAAAGAAAAAAATTATAAAAATAATAAAGACAGAGTAAGAAAATATTAAGCATGTGGTAACAAAGAAGCGTAGTCGTAGTAAAATAGCGAGAAATAGATTTATGTATACTGTATAGCGTGTGAGAAAACAGATATCTGTAAAGAGAGTGCCACACTCGCAACTGAAAATAAGCACACGGTTCTTGAATGGTAAATGCATTCGGTAGCGTCATATTCGAGTCAAGCACCTTCCAGGTACATATATGTGCGTGAGCGTAGATGTAGGAAAATAGAACGTTAACAAAGACGACACAGCCAACCGCTCTCTTTTCTCGCCCCTCACTATCTCTACTGCGGTTCTTAAAAGATGTCAAAAACAAGAATATACCCGTGGGAATAGAGAAGGATATACGAAATAAGAAACCATTACGGTTGAGTGTATCACCCAGCATACGAATACGAGGAAGTACAAATAAAAGGAGAACTGTCAGGCTACAAGGGTTAACCGTGGACGGTGGCGGAAATATTATTAGGCACGGCGGTAAATTCGTTTGGATTTTTAAAAATGGGGGGCCTCTTAATACTAAATTTGGCTAGAATGCTTACAGGTAGAAGAAACCGTTCCGAAAGTGAAGGCGCAGCAGCGAATGCAGTGACAGTGCAACTAACAATGCTACAGACCATACAAAGACCAGTCGCGTCGCAAAACCAAGTACGCGTAGCGGTCAGAAGTGCACCTCCGGCAGCTGACAAAATAAAACGTCCTCGTGCATAAGAGGATATATATATATAAAAAAAAAACTTTAATTAAATTTTGTATACATACATAAATCTAGGTTACGTTTGTTTATTATAATTTAGTTACCATATTTACGAACAAAAATGCATTATGTGAAAATATCTAACAGGCTCGTAGCGCAGCCAACTGTAACAATAACACGAATCAAAAACATTAAAAGAATGATCGAATCAACAGTAGGAAAATAATTAATATTATACGATACATTATAACATACTGTAATACCATATTTTACAAGTTTAACATGGATAACCTACAGTGGGATTAAATATTTAGTTAATAATTAGTAGAAATAACTTGAAGATTGTTACACTCTATGAATTTATAAATAAGAATTTTGCAATATTGCACTATATTATAAAGGGAGAAGAGCGTTAACAAAAACAATAAATGCTTACACAAAAAAAAACAATTTAGCGAATTTGTGTAAATGAGGAACAAGGACAGGTTTTTTTCTCTCTCCACCTTTTTACTCCTACGTTAGAAATCTCACATACAATATAAACAACATTACACGAACATTACTCTAGCACAAACATGTAAATTAAAAAGGGAAATCGCCATCGAGGACGATAGCGGTGCGGCCTCGGACGTGTCACGTACGATATCATAGCTACACGTACGTGCGCCCCCTCTTTTTGGGGCCTACTACAGATGATTGTAGTGGGAGGGAGCAAAGCGATAAGTAGATAGGATGCTGAAAGGAGCGCTCTCTCTGGCTGGAACCGTCAAGGACGAAGGTCGTACACACGTGACGCACTCTTCTCTCGTTTTTGCATTAATAAAGACGTTGATACTAGTTCCTCGACTATTTACTTCGTGCGCACCCCAAGACCATAGAATCCTACGCAACAGTATAATGCGTCCTCAAGCATTTAAACAAAAAAAAATTATCCTGACTCGAAAAAGTCGTACATGAAAATTTTTTTTTTCCAATTCATTAAAAAATACTAGCTATGAAATGATATTAGCGTCGATTCACAGAAAAAAGTTTTTTTAGTGAAAAAACAGTGTTTTTCAATGCCAAAAAAAAAAAAAAAAAAAAACGGTTTTTTGACCGATTTTTTTGCATATTACCGGTCATTTTAAAAATCGCGCAATACTGACTTATGTGAGCCATACGTATTTCAAAAAAAAGACTTTTTTTACAAGAAATCAGTTTTTGCAAAAACTTTTCAATATTTTCTAAATTTCCATAAACTTCTTTCTCTCTTATGCCAAGAGCTACACTTTCACCTAATTTGGTTGAAAAATATAAATTTTTCAGTGGATTACAAATTTCTTAAAAAATGATATTTTTAACGGTTTTTTAAAAGAAATAATTTGTTTACTGATACTTTATAGTTCAGCTAGCACAGATCGATCCATAATTAATGTTTCTACAACCTTTGTATAAAACTTTTTTCAATACAAACCTTTCCTTTTTTTTAAACAAAAAAAAAACAATTTTTTAACGAACTTGGACTTAAATTTTCGATGACCCGTAATTATAGTAATTTATTTTAATATTAGTGCATTGGATTCTATGGAAAATTTCCTTTTTTTTGCATATTTTTGATTACTGGATTTTGGAAACTGAAATTAACATGGGGCTTGAAATAGACAGACTGCTTTAGGTAGAGTAAGTAAGAGTAACAAAAAAAAAACAATTTTTTGACGAATTTGGGCTTAAATTTTCGATGGGCCGTAATTATGTTAATTTATTTTAATATTAGTGCATTGGATTCTATGGAAAATTTCTTTTTTTTTGCATATTTTTGATTACTGGATTTTGGAAACTGAAATTAACATGGGGCTTGAAATTGACAGACTGCTTTAGGTAGAGTAAGTAAGATAACTTTAGAGTGAGAATAATTTATTTTTGCTGTACCATTTTGTCTTTGTTAATTATTTTTGTAATGAATAACATAATATCATTATGAGAAGTAAATCGAGTAGTAATAATAAAGCTCTGCATTAAATATTAGTATCTTTAAGTTTTATCAATAAATCTTCAAACAATGAGTTAGTTATAATATGAGTGTTTCAGAGACTAAAACTAAAAGAGAGTACATTGACTGTTATTAAAAATCAAGTATTCTTCATTTTTTTGGTTGTTTATATTTGTACACTTTATGTATATAATACGTGATAATCATCTATTTGAAAACACGTTCTAAATCTATTACCTTATTACTGGCCTTACACTAATCTTGAAAAAATTATCAAGAAGCTCTAATTATTTTTAAGAACTCCTCTTCATCCTATTTTTGATATGTAATACATGATAATTGATAAGTTGATAGGTTTCAATGCACATGAAATATTTAATTAATAAAAATACATTAATGTATTAATGTTCTAGCATATACATATAGATGTACAAGTATTTCAACGATTTAATATTTCCTGCATTACAAGAGCAGTGATTCATTTCAACTATCTAATGTCAAACCTTAACTTTTTCATCTAAATATGTATCGAGTATTAAAAAAAAATTTTTTTTCATGCAGATTCATCAGGGCATATCAATACGCATGAATGAAATCTATAGAGATTAATTTTTTTTTTAAACTGCCACCACGCTACTAGAATTGATTGTTACACAAGCCCAAGCTAACACCATATGTATATACTAAAATTGCAGACAATAACTTGTAAAAAAACTGATTACGTTCTTTTCTTCAATGCAAATTATTAAATTTTCGTTTTGATTTCGAAAATTCATGATTCTATCAGTGAATGGTAAAAAAAGGAATATGACTTGTTGTAGTCATGGTCCATAAATGGTATGTTCGGTTGTTAGGTTCGTTTAGACCGTTTGTTTGAATCCTTAATTTTTACTTTAAAACACACAAATAAAACGAAAACAATAAATGGATGAAATAACCAAAACAAAAGAACAACGAAAATTAAACATACCCGTAAGCTGAGACGGTAGAACAATAAAATCTTTTAAATAATAAAACGAAAACAATTAACTGATGAAATAATCGAAACGAATGAATGACGAAAATTAAACGTACCCGTAAGCTGAGATGGTGAAACAATAAGGCATTATTTACAATAAAAACAGCTCGAACAAAAAAAAAGTCGCATTGGTTAATATATTTATTTAGTGAAAACATAAAAGGAATAGCGCGTTGTTCCTAAGATCACCTAATCTGACCTATTCTTCATATACATATTATTCAATGCCATTTTTGTTTTTGTTCCTATTCTACTTTTTGTTTCCAGAGGGTCATTTCGCAAGTAGTAACACTATTGGGTTTTGTTTTCGGCTTGATCAAAAACTCCACTACCTTTCTTTAAGTAAAAGGAGGACAGTAGTGGAGTTTAATTAAACGGCTTGATTTTAAAGACAATATTTATAACGTATGCACATTCCTATGTTACATTTAAAATAATTCCTAACCAACAGTTATTGACAGTTAATATGGACTAGAATCTTACGATATTAATAAATTTATTATTCATAGTTAATCAAAATGGATCCGGAACACAAACAACCCCCTAACAATGTAGCTAAATTACATAATAAAAAATGTTGCAAATGTCAATATTGGCTTCAAACTATAAAGTGTACGAAAAATTAATAAAAACGAACGAAGAGGCTGAATAGTTTTTTAAATTGTACAATTTCTCAATTCAGCCAAAGCAAACTCCTTATAATAAATGCTATGCAAACCTTAAACTATCAAAGAGCAAACTAAATAAAGATTTAAGTTTAGTAAAGCAGAAATTGTCCTCAACATTTAATACGCAAAAACAAATAGTTTTGACACAAGAAGCAAGTTGTAATGCAGACCTATCTCAAGCTTTATCTTAATTTTTCATCGATGAAGATGAAGCAATAACATCAAACACGCAATCGTCACAAAAATCTACGGCATTCTCTCAAGTATCCTATCAAGCATTAGTATCATGAGCTCAGATATCTAGTCAATGCTTATTATACTGTCCAACAAACGAGTCTAATTCTGGTGAAAAAAAATATATAAATATGTTGTTTGCAAGGGTAGCTTTTTCAAAA
The DNA here is from genome assembly GCF_036245765.1 of Copidosoma floridanum. NCBI lineage: Eukaryota > Metazoa > Arthropoda > Insecta > Hymenoptera > Encyrtidae > Copidosoma > Copidosoma floridanum. Next base: position 8,343,619 of record NW_028321911.1, read on the forward strand.
GCACGTTGTGTGTGGACAAATAACGAATAACATCGATGTACCGATTGGAGTTCGTTTTCAGATAATTACAAAAAGACATTTGTTCAAACGAAATTGATGCTGCCCTGTAAATCGGTAAAAAAATCATTTTATTAAAATTTAATATTTATTATGACAGTATTTTCAACAGAAACAAAACTCAAGGCAGCATAAGTGGAAGTTTTTATTAATAGACCATTGGAACAAGTTGATTTACGGCTCCATGATGAAACTGGAAAGATATTTTTATCAGAGAAATATGTTAAATCTTTCACTAGATACTCACAAAATTCTATTATTACAATTCAAGATAAACTGACATCAACGAAAATATTCCATAACAGAAATATTACCTAATCTTTTGTAATATTTTTATTGAAATTACGATCTGGAAGCTTTAATACATTAATAGCTGCTGCTTTGGAAATAGCTAAAAAGGTTGTGGAGAACAAGTGCTTCCAAAGAACTTTGAGATCAGTGTTTACGATCGAGAATTGTAATTGCAACAACAGATTAAAGCTGTTTCATTATTGTATAGTCTTAACGAAAAAAATCTGTTCATAATCTATGACGGGACGTATAACAATTCTAATGATTCCTACCATAGAATATCCAATTCTAGTTAAAAAATCTATTATGTAAGCCATTTATAATCTGTACGACGAATGTATTTATCATTGATCTCGCAGGATCATTTAAAGGTACACTTAATGATGCTGAAATTCTTAAACACATATTTGCAAGATCTAAATGGACTTGTAGACATTTCAAAAAAAGGTGATGTGTTTATTTGAGACCGTGGATTTATGGACGTAGTTGGTTACTTAGAAAAAAAGGAGTTTGAAGTACTAATGCCCACTTTTTAAGGAATCAAAATTTGTTACAAAAATACGCTGGTTTATCGATGCTGTACATGGAATAATTTCACTAAAAAATAAACTCTTACATTATCAATTTAGGAATCAAGCCCGTCCAAATGCTTGAACATATTGCAGAACAGCATGTGACATTTAAAATCTTATTGGTAAAAAATTATTTAGAGGGCAAAACCCTACTCGTTGACTTACGGAGAAGCATGAAGGAACTGAAAACAACTGTAGAAGCGAACAACATGAGATTTAGAGATTCTAAAACAATCCCGTTGGGATCAATTGTGGAAGAATTCGAAAATATTTTTCAGGGAAAAAATTTTACAGCAGTCTTATACTTAAACAATTTAACAACGCGACAATCTAACCTGAAATCCGACATCAGGCAATACATTTTAAGATGTGACGGATGCCAAAGAAACAAGTAAGTTCGTATAAGAACAAGGTTATCCATGATCATAACAAACACACCGGCCTTCCCATTCGGAAAGATATCAATCGATTTTTACGGCCCACTAGCAGAAACATGAAAAGGCAACCGATAGATACTGTTCGTCCAAGGTACGCTAACGAAATTCATAATTTTAATACCAGTGAGGCAACCAACTGCTATGGTAACAGCTGAAAACCTTTTGAATAAGATTTTTGCGTTTTTGGACCGCCTGATGACCTACTGTCGGATAATAGGATACACTCTAGAAATAGACCACTAGATAAATTTGCGCGTTTTTTCTGAATAAATAAAAACCACACGACCACATGCAGATCACAATCCAATGGTAGCATTAAACGAATGCACCATACAATAACCGAGTACCTAAAAGCATATTGTGAAGATCGAAATTGATGATTCATGACTCATGACGAAAATGATTAGGCCTTTGCATGCACGCATATAACACCACAGTGCATGAGAGCACAGGATATACACCACACAAACTGGTATTTGGCAGAAGAGCTCTAACCCCGACAAGCCTGGCATCATGCTCACAAATTACAAGCAAGAACTAATACATTCGAAACTTATCGAAAACATTGCAAGAATTACAGACAATTTTAGCCATGAATCTGGCATACTTGAAATTGTGCACCCAATATTAATGTAGCTGAAGCTAGCCGCTAGACTATATAGAATAATCCGTAAAAAAATTCTATTCAAAATGACATTTAAGAGGCTGAAATACGGGCTCGGCTTTTCAATTAGTACCTCCGATCATTATATAAGTGGTAAAATTACATCATAGTGATTACAACATACAAAAGCAAAACAAAAAAGCAGCTAACACTAATTTAATAAACGATATTACAATAAAGAATAGGTGTACATTATATTTACTCAAACAAAGCGTAAGAATAATAATTGATGGGTCAAACATAACTCACGTTCTTCCACTTTTCATGTTAAACACTATCTAATCATTTTATTTCACGCACAAAAATTATAAAACACACTTTGTTTATAATAAAACTGCTGCATTGACAAAAAAACTAAGATTTTCTCAAAGAATTTCGATTGTATTAAGCCGTACAATTATAATCAAGAGGTCCTATAAAGCTCATTGTTAGCAGTATGGATGTGTGGGTATGTGATCAGGCAATAAAATGTACAACACTATCGTTTTTATTCCAAAACACGAACACATTTATTCTCACTATCTTGGGTATATGCTATTTTTAGTCTTTATAATCAAAAATACAATCGTAAGCTGAACTGAAATAAAGCAAGATCAAATGAAATAAGGAAATATGAAAAGCAGGGAGTGCGTATCGACAGACTGACCGTGCGAGATGGAATAAACTATAGGTATTAGACGCTGAAGTGCAACGCCACGGCGTCTCGTCTTCTTGCTATTGCGCATGCGTTAGAATTCAGTTACGAGCGCCAAATATACATCTAACACTTCCTTTCGTTTGTATTTGAATTTAATAAAACAGTATAAAATAAAAAAGGAAAGACATGTTTGATTATTAACACTGAGTAATCATGTATAGAAGAATAAGTAATCAACTGAAGATGTGGAATACGTCGGCTTCTTGATCTCTCATTGGGGTTGGTTGCGACGAGCTGAAAGATACACAGAGAGATACATTAATTGGCATGTCTATTATCATTATCTGTCTATTATCAATTTATTAATTTTACTATCTTCAGTTCAAGTTTAACTATCAAACAGTTCAAACGGCAGGGGTTTTGCAAAAATATCTGCCAGTTGTTCCTTGGATGAAATCCATTTGTTAATTATTTTTCCTCTGGCTACCATTTTAACGTAGTGAGCTTTGATGTCGGTCATGTGTCTCAGTCTTTTGCCACCATCCACCGTAGCACTTGCTCCGGCGGCGTTGTTGTCACACTAAAGGTTCGCAGGCAACAGAGTATTCGCTACGTGCACGAGCTGAAAAAGCGATCGCAGCAATACCTGTGCTAATATGTGAAACTAAATGATAGATTTGTCTTCTGCTAGCAGACTGCTAAGCATTACTTAAATAAGAAAGTTGTTTTTTTTAATTTTATATTTCTAAAGATAAAATTTTTACTAAAATTATGAGTAGTAAGTACACCTTTTACTCATGCATGTTTATTAAAATATCTTGATTAAATTGCAATGGTATATATCTTGTGCTGTATATTTTTTAGAGCTATTAGCTAGTGTAACCTGCAAAGTTGTAGAAGCTCTGACTCCGAAAACGAAAAAAAATTATTGATTGAAGTGCTGTGTTCCTAGATGTTTCAACACATCTATAAACTCACCAAACGTTGAGTTTTATCGCTTCCCGACAGCCAATATTTTATTTCCTCATCGTGTGGAGAGACGCAACTCATGGCTGAAGCTTTAAAAAAAAAAAAAAAATGCTGACGGTTCTCCCTGGACGCCTAGTAATGATCGTGTTTGCAGTGCTCATTTCATCGGCAATAAGAAATGCAACGATACTAGGAGCCCGAGTTTTAATCCAACGTTACTCCCAGGACATCCTTTAAGAATAATTCCCGAGAACGCTATTGCGAGGTATAAAAGAAAAATAAAACGTGACCCGAAGAAAGACGAAGAAAGTAAAAAAGTAAAAGTTGATATGAACGAGAAAATCACGCCAGCTGTAGATTGTCAAGATTCTCTTTCCAACAATGACCGCACGTACCAAGATAAAAGTATTGATGTGAGTTTTCTTGACAAAGATAGTGATACAAAACAGCTGGTTTTAATATGTAATATGTTCCAAAATTCAAGTACGTGTGAAGCTCAAACACAAACTTGTGTACCTGTATCAAACAAAAAAGTGTTCGTTTTAACGACTGTAAAAGATAAAGAAACTCAAACAAAAAATACACAAGTATTTCAAGGATTTGATAGTATAACAACTGATCAAGAAATGAGTGATCTTGCTGGGGTAACATCTCAAGTTTTTCAGCTACTTTTGAAAATCTTTAAAAGTGATGAGAGTATCGACAAGCGATCAAAAACAAGTGTGGAAAATAAACTGCTTATTTTTCTAATTAAAATGAAAAGTGGACTAACTTTTTCAGCGATAGGTGTACTATTTTGCTTACATAGAAGTACTGTGTCAAGAATATTTTACTCTACTTTAGAGTACTTAGTAAGAGCTTGTAAGGAATTTGTTTTTTGGCCTAGAAAAGAAGTTGTTTAAGAACTGATGCCTGCCATGTTTAAGCCAGACTATCAAAACTGCAGAGTGATAATAGATGCAACAGAGTTTGTCGTTGAATAACCATCAACTGTTGAGCAAAGAGTTCAGTTTTTCTCACACTACAAAAAAGGTTTTAGAATAAAAGTTGTAGTTGGGTGTACACCTTGTGGATTTATTTCTCTGTTAAGTAAGGCCTACGGCAGACGAGCAATAGACGCTCAAATCACTGTGGAATCTGGACTACTAGATTTGTTAGAACCTGGTGATGTTGTTCTTGCTGATAAGGGTTTTCCACAAGTTAAGACTCTTTTAGATAACAGTAGAAAGGATGTATTAGTAGTTATGCCTCCTTTTTTGCTTGATCATCATTTTACAGATGAGCAGGTTAAAGAGACTTACAAAATTGCAAAAGTAAGAATTCACATTGAACGTATAATGCAACGTATACGAATTTATAAGATCGTCGACAAATTTACATTGGAAATGTTACCCCATGCAGATAATATTTTGTTTATGTGCTGTATCCTCGTTAATTTACAGTCACCTATTATTTCCAAGGAAGATCAGACTCTAAAGGAAAATAAAAAATAGATTGGGTATTGTTGTGTCATTGGAATTGTTTAATTAAACAAATATTCAATTGCTTCATCGTATATTTGCATTACTTTGTTCAAATAAAATAGTATTAATAATTGCACAAGTAACAATTTTTTAAATTGTTTGTACATAATCATCACATACAAGCTAACATTTTGGTTAATATACACCAGTCTTTGTTTGAAAAATTACATACAGATAGTACTAATGTTATGTAAAGTAAAACTAACACAGTCAAAATTCAGGAAACATTTAATTTTATAAGAAATTGCAGTTAAAGTAGCCTTGCTTCAAATTAAAATATTTTCTTTCTTACTGCTGTTATGGTTTTTAAACAATGCTGGTAAAAACGATTTGAAGTAAAACAAATGTAACTTCTTTAACAATTGATACAAAAATGTATCATCCCTATGTACGCACACTAAACAACTGCCACAGGAAGACCAAACATAAAAGTCACATTCCATGAGATCAGTAGCATACATTTGCAATTGTACTTGTGTGTAATACTGATGGGATTTTAACAAATGCACACTGTCATTTTCATAGTGCAAATACTTAACATTGAGTGTGTTTTCAACTAGATCAATAATAGGCTTGTTTTTGCAACTGAATGGGCATTTCACTTCCAATAGTTTAACAACCTGATCATTCGTTACAACTAATCCATCGGGACTTACACACAACCATGGTTGCTTTGGTATCACAAATACACCTACACTTTTAACAATAAAATTATTTTCTCTTGTGTAATCACTAATGGCTTTTCTTTCATTAATCAAGCCGTACTCCATTGATTTCGTACTTTTCTTCTTATCATCATTAACAAACTCATTTGCAAGTTCTTCACATTTTTTTCTGGTCATACTTTTTACTCTGTGAGCTTTCGAACTTGCACTGATTCGAACGTATCTAGCTTCATGCCACATTTTATTGTTATTTTGCTCCACTGTTTTCATACATGATTCGATAACCTCATCTTCATTTAAACAAATATACATTTCATAAAACCTTTTCTCATTATCATTAGAAAACTTCAAAGTTTTACAGTATAAATCACTACAGTTTGACATATTTACTAAGATAATTGCACAACTTTCGACATCTGCAGTTTCGCATTTCATGACAACCTTACTTATTAATTTGTTTAAAATATTACGTATGAAAAACTTATCTTGATTCATATGTGCGATCCTTAAAATATTTCTAAGAGGACAATTTATGCTATCAAGATCACTAGTTTTTAAATTGTAAGGCAACATTGTGGATTTAATATTTTCCTTTTTTTTGAACACATCAGAAATAACTAGGGGTTTGGAGTAAATATCTTTACCCAATTGAGCATGAGTTGGCTTACCCCGTTCCTGTTCTTGTGAAGTTTTTGATACACTTCTTTTCGTATTTACAAAATAAATCACAGCATAAATGTGCTTACACTTATGAGCTTGACGAGCAATGCAGTTAAAATCAGCATGTGTCACGAGTCGTGCACTATTTAACTAGAAAAATATTTAATTGAATCACAATAAAACATACTAAGTTAGATTATAAAAATTTATTAAGATTTTACCTCCAAGGTCACAGTATATGGATGTTTGGTGACGGATGTTGTTCTGATAACACTGCCTCTGATTAATCCAATGTTTCCCTTGACCTCCTCTACACGTTTTACGTGAGATTCTGCTAAAGCTTTTCCTTTGCATATTTTTTGGGGATCAAAAATAATTGAGTGAGAAATAGGAGCAAAACCAGTTAGTATTCTTACATCCATGGCACGACTGTAAACAAAGTCAATTCATCTGTCAAAATACACAATCTTGTAAGTTTTACTTACACAGATGACGTTTGCTATGGCACAAAAGATACTACACAACTTACATGTGTAAATTCATACTTAATTATGTTTTCAATTACGATTTACCTTATGATCTGCAACAATTTCCTTTTTCATTTCGGTCTCAACGGTGTATTAAGCACGTATCGCGAATATTGCCTTCTGCTATGCCAGACCAATAGTTCTCACTTTTCCCTTAGTGGCGCTGCTTCAAAATTGTGCACGTAGCGAATATGACAGTATTAAGCTAATTGAGTTTTCCAATCCTATCAGCTCCTGACTTGCATCACACATCGCCACGTATTCTGCCTCGCAGGTTGAGATTGTAACGCAACTCTGTTTTCTCGTCTTCCAAGCAACTGTATCGCCATCCAATCTTTTGAGGTATCCACCTGTCGTAATTGAGCCTTGACAGTCTGCCAAGCTCGCATCTGAAAAGTCTTTCAGCTTATTTTTCCGGCCTCTGTAGGTTAATCCCAGAGTTCTGGTGTGTTGCAGATATCGAAAGACTCGTTTAACCATTCTCCAGTCATCTTCAGTTGGGCAGATTTGGTGTCTGCTTGATACATTCACAGAGTACGAGATATCTGGTCTGACTGTGTTAGCCAGATACAGCAGGCTTCCAACTGTTTTTCTGTAAGGTACATTTTCTTCAGTTTTAGTTTTGTTCAGTTCTCCAGTTTCTTCCGATTCTTCTGTCTTTTCTTTGCCGATTCAGGGCTTGATTTGTCACCATTGGTGTTCTTTGTGGTTTTGAGTCGGTAAATCCAAACCTTTCCAGAACTTTGTCGATGTATAGTGTTTGTGTAAGTGAAATTGAATTATGTTTTCAATCTCTTCCTACTGTGATAACTGGAAAAGTGCCAACCTGGCCAAGATCTGACATCTCAAAGTCAGACTGCAGACCAATCGTAATTGCTTTTGGTTTACTTACACAATTTCTTGCTATCATGATATCATTCACATATGGAATCGAGATTAAAAGGTTAACTTTTCCTTCCCATGTGTAAAGGCAAGTTTCACTGGTGTGCGTTTGTGATACTAGTTTCAGTGCAGCCACACGAAAACACTCGTTGCATTTCTTAAAGCTGATCTTGAGTCTATACAGGGCTTTTTCTAAATTATATACTTTATTTTTCTTAAGTTAATCTTCAAAAAGCAGACCTTCAGGAAACTCTATATATATATATATATATATTTCTTTCTTGATTGAACCATTCATGAATGCTGTCTTGACATCCAGTAGACAAGTTTCTTGATTTAATTTATTAAAAGTTGATATTACCGATCTCACAAGAGCCAACCCAGATACAGGAGCATAAGTCTCTTCCAAGTCATATTTATTCCTATCTTTAAACCCACGAATCACCAACCTCACTTTAAAAGTCGTGGTTTCCATCTTCGTCTATCTTCTTTTTTAGGACTCGTCTGGAATCAATGATGTTCGGCTTCCTTCCTTCAACATTCATGGTTGATCCGTCTACAATTTTCCATACTTGATTTTATGCATCCATTCCAATTCTTCGTAGATTGCTTTAAAGTTTTCTTGAACAAGCTCTTTATTATTCCTCGGTCGTCCTCATTTTATTTGACTCCTTGTTATCCCTCCGTTTCAAGACTATCTTTACCAAACTTAATTAACCATTCATCTTATTTAATGTCTATCTAATGATTATTTCAGTTTGCTATTTTTTCATTTCCCCAAACGTTTCAAAGTACAAGTCTTTCATGAAATCTTACACCCCCGGAACCTCATAAAATTTTCCATCCTCTGATCTTAAAAAAATGTAGCTGGTAGTAGTGTAGCCAACCAGTACTACTCGTATACCTTGAGGGCTGTATTTGGTTCCAGTGTTCTTTTGTATCTTAATAAAGGCCACACGACCAAATCTTATTTGATTTATTTCTAACTTTAAATTGGGGGTACAATTTCCGAAGGGAGCTGTTATTTTGTTGGACAGGTGTGGTGTGCGATTATATGTATATACTGCAGTACCTAAGCTTAGATCCAACATGTTCTCCCTAAAACTGGAGTCATATGTGAAGGTTCACACTTTGTCCTGCAATGTGCGATTTATTCGTTCTAAAACGCCATTATATTGAAGATTGTCTGGACAGACCAGTTGAGACTTAGCTCCCAATCTCTGGAGAATTTCCACTGTTCGACCTCCTGCAAACTCTGTGCCTTGGTCAGTTCTGTAATAGAACATCTTTGCATTAAAGTCCAGTAGATTTCGTGCGCTATTCGTAAATTTGTCCATACAATTTCTTGCTTTACTTTTCACATTCACAGGGTATGCCATCGTCAATATTAAATAGTCGTCTGTGTATGCTATCATAAATTTGTATCTTTTAGGATAAGTTGTTTCGATGCCCTCTTTCTTCTAGTGTTAAAAGGCAATCTTTAAATTTTAGCAATGTGATACACCTTGCATAATGCAATAAAATTATCGAACACAGACTTATTCAAATCTTTATTGTCCAAAAACTTGCTTTGCGATGCCTTAAGATATTCCTCCGATGAATGCCCGAATCTTGCGTGTCAGAGCATGGCTCTGTAATTTCTTTTAAGTATTTTATACCTTTATGTAAAGGGACTTTAAGCCTCTGAAATCTCACTAATCATTAGTTCTTTACTATCATTAATTTTTCTATCTTTAATGGTTTTCTCCAACTCATTTTGCTGAGCGGTATCTAAACAATCGTTTTCAGATCCATTGTTTGGGATTATAGGTCAGCTCTTACTATAATTGGTACTGACTTACTGAACCTTTTCGGCCATTGCCGCAGAGGCACTTTATATCATTAAGCAATCTATAATTTCTTTACGCTTCTTGTTGTTGCTTGTACTCTGACCACCTTGCACTAGTTTCACTATCCAATAAAGTCTCTGTAAGCATCGGAAATTAACGTCTCGTTAGAGGGTGGGTCGATTATATCTATCTTAAGGTTGTCTTAATAGATACACATGCCTCTATTAAAAAGCTGATGAAGTGACAGCAAGTTTTCAGCGAGCATATTGGCGCATATCACTCTATCTAGGAAAATTTTGTTTTTGTCATTACTACCCAAAACCCACCTTTCTCTCTCCGCTCTCAAGTTTCAGAGGAATTTTTATTCGCGCATTCAACCAATTTTCTTTCATAAATTTTTGGTTCCCTCCGTTTATGTAGAAAACAAAGTTTCGGGTCTAACAACAAACATACTACTCGATGCATTAGATCCAAGCAATTCTATATAATTTTCCCCCTCTCTATACTTGACGTAAATATTTATAGGACAAGCCATTCTCGCTTTCAAACAGTCTATTAGAATCTGCAATTTTCACATCTGGTACTTTATTGACAATCTTGTTTTGAAAGCCATCTCTTTTGTCATCTTCAAGAAAACTCTGAGTTTCACTAATAAGTTCAAAATCTATCAAAATCCATTCAAAATCTATCTTAGTCCATCGAGGAACTCACAAAATTTAGTATCACTTTGCTTTGTGGGATCAAATCTAACAGTATAAATTTTTTTGTGTATTTAATACGCCTTCATCTGTATATCCTTCTTTTCTTTCATTAATTTTTGCATTATTACCGTAAGATAAGTAATAAAGTACACTCTGTTTTAGTAATCTAGGGATAATCTATTTGGTATTAATTTAAAAGTCTGCTCTTTATCTTTAATCAACTTTTGAATCACCTAAATATTTTTCTTATAAGCTCCTTCAATCAGTTCTATCTTAAGATCATTATTTCTGCCCGCCATTTTCTTATGCAAATTATCCATCTGTTTCTTTAAACTATCTTTTCTATCTGTCGGATCCTTTAATATGCTATCTATAGTTCATGTATTAATCGAATATTTTTTTTTTTTTTTTTTTAATTTGCTATCACTTATTAAGGTTTATTAATCAAAATCAAATCCAACTTTCTCTTTTCCAAATATTTGATGTGCTATCTAGTTAGAATCATCTTGTATCAATTAAATGGGATGTTCTTTAACAAACCGAACAGATTTGGACAAAAATTGACCGACACATTTTAGATTTAACTGAAACGTTTTTTACGGGTTCTATATCGAATAAAAAGAGATGCGTATAAGAGGATTCTTTTTTATTTTCGATATTTTGAAAAATAAAAAAGATCGAAAATTCATGAATTTGATGATTTATCGATAAAAGTCTATTTTTCAAAAATTTATAAATCCGGTTGTATTTAAGCTAAAAAATTTTTTTTTTTCTTAATTTAAAGGTAAAAAGACAAGCTTTAAGAAAAAAGTACTTACAAAATAAATTGTCAAAAAATTCAAATTGTTATTAACAATTTAAATGTTTAAATCGGTCTTAACAGTGGCGCCACCCATGAATCAACTTTTTACTATTTTTATCATATTCTGCGTCAAATTTTCTATCAAAAATGCTTTTAAAAACGATGGAAAAGTTGTTTTTACTGAGAGAAAAAAATTAATTAATTTAGCGCAGTACGTCACATCGACATGTGGGTCACATTTTACGGCTCATATTCTTGTTTTGCACTGTTTATCTCTTAAGTACATATAATTGTTTAATTTTTTTAATTAAAACATATTTTATTAGCCAAGAAGAAGGGAAAAAATAGAAAAAATACACAAATAAAAATTAAAAAATGAATAACGACAAAATATTTTGAATCAAATAGTATAAAATTTTCGAAAAAATTTAAAAAAAAGTGTTCAACTTGATAGGCGATGGTCCAGATGATATTGATGACGAGGATGATGACATTACAATTTTAAGAACTTTACAAAAAAGTTTTAATACTTCGCAAGACCGAGTTCACAAAATAAAGATTTCAACCATTATCAGACATTGGTCTTACAACAAAATATTGATTAATTTTCCTACAGCAAATCGTCCCATGATATCTGTTGCAAAAACAATTGCTAAAAAAAAGGTATTTTAAGTGATCCAAACCCTAAATATCATCTATCTTTAGAAGCAGATATTGTTAGTACTATAGTCATAGCATAGTATAGCTGTAGCAGCTAAATAAAGATCCTCATACCCCAATGCAAGCCTGCCTCACGCGAGGAAAAACACGTGCCGACTCTTGACCTTTGAGAATTACACAGTACTAGCTTTATTAAACACTTCACAAATCCTATCTTCTGTCATATTTATTATATCTATAACATCTATTATTACCACTCTTATAGAATTTTGGTTTCGAAACAACGAAAAACTAAACACATCATGTCAACACAACGACCGATAAAGACACTATAAGTATCATTATCAGTTACTTACTTTCATCCTTCTGTGAATTTTTCACAATCCTTCTCACCCCGCCAGCTGTCACCTCCCTGATCTGCTCGGGCTCACTGGAGGCTGATGTCAATCTCTACACTGCCTCGTCGATGGCCTGTAAAAAATTTGATCAGAAAGTCCTATAAGACGTTTTTTTCCTTTTTTCGTCAATATAATCTATTTATTTTTATCCAAGCAGAAAAATTATAAACAACGGTATGCTTATAACACACCTGCTGCATGAACGAAAAACTGAGATTCTCTCGAAGAATTTCAATCGTATTAAGCCTTAACATTGTAATTAAGACGTCATATGGGGATAAATTTTTTCGTTATTTTACATACAATATAATCTAGTAAATTTTATCCCAGCACAAAAATTGTAAACAATGGTTTGTGTAGAATAAAGCTGCTGCATTTACGGAAAACTGAGATTTTCTCGAAGAATTTCAATCTTACTAATCCTTGGAATTATAATCATAAGGATCTAGAACGCTATTATTTTCTTTTTTTTGTAGACAATATTATCTTATTATTTTAATCATGCACAAATAATATAAACAACGGTTTGTTTCCAGTAAACCTGCTGCATTTACAAAAATCTAAGATTTACTTGAAGGAATTCGATCGTATCAAGCCTTAAACTTATGATTAAAACGCTCCAGATTTCTTACATTTCTCCAGTTTTTATTGATAATATGATCTTATTATTTTTATCCACGCTCAAAAATTATAAACAACTGTTTTTTTATAACAAACCTGCTACATCAACGAAAAACTAAAATTTTCTCGAAAAAATTTGATTGTATCAAGCCGTAAACTTAAATTTAGAGGTCTTATAAGGCTTTTTTACTTGTTTTTTTTTTTTTTTTTTTTTTTTTTTTTTTTTTTTTCTTTCATGCAGTATGATTTATATATTTAAATCCTTGCACAAAAATGATAAATAACGGTTTGTTATAATGCAACTGCTGTATTCACGAGAAAATAAGATTGTCTTGACGAAATTCAATCCTTCCAATCCTTAAAATTATAATCAAAAGGTCTTACAAGGCTTATTTTTTGCTTTTTTTAAATACAATATGGTCTTACTTTTTTCGTCCACACACAAAAATTATAATCAACTGTTTGTTAATAACAAAACTGTTGTGATCACTAGCAAATAAAACTTTTAAAAAAAAATTTTAGTCTTACCATGCCTTTAAGTTATAATCATGAGATCCTACGTAACTTTTTTTGCTTTTTTTGTATACAATTTAATCTAATTATTGTTATCCATGTACAAAAATTATAAATAATATTTTATTTATAATAAAGCTGCTGCATTTACGAAAAACTGAGATTTTCTCGAAAAAATTCGATCATATCAAGCCATAAAGTTAAAATCAAAAGTCCCCACAGGGCTTTTTTTTTTTTTGTATACAATATGATTTAATCATTTTTGTTCAAGCACAAAACATGTAAATAACAGTTTATTTATGATAAAGCTGCTGCTTTTACGAAAAACTGAGATATTCTCGAAGAAATTCGATCGTATGAAGCCTTTAAATTGTAACCAAGAGGGCCTATTGAGCTAATTTTTTTCCTTTTTATTATGTACAATAAGATTTGATTACTTTTATAGACATACTAGCAGCCCCCCGTCTCGGCTTCGCCCGAGACTTACTAAATAAAACACCGTAGTGTGTTGACATGTAATGTGAAACATTTTTAGTTAGAAAATTTTACACATATTCCCGATACATCTTAGAACAAAAATCTTCTTATTAAAAACATATTTTTTCGGAATCCATATAGTTTATTTGGTTATAGTTTAATAAGGTGTAAGAATTCAAAAAAATAATTATGCTGAAAAGTACCGTGCGTTTTTTATGCCATAAAATAATCGATGGCTATAAGAAGTTGTTGATTTACAGTTTTTTCTTTGTAATTCACGAAAAGGGCTTTTTTTTAAAGCTGTTAAGATTTTAAACCCCCAAAAAATTTATATTAAAAAAAAAAATTTTTTTTTCATATCTCACAATTTTGTCACCAGAGCAACAAAGTCCTGGACCTTAAACCCAACATTTTTATTGCCACAAAAACAGAAATACATTTTCTACTTATTTAAAAATCTGAAGTAGGATTTTTAAAGATTTCAGAGATTGCTGTAAAGGTACAATGAAAAGCTGATCTCTCACGTAATGGACTCTTAAGTTGTCGATTTTGACGCTGCTGTTTCAATCTCGATAAATTTTCTGCGTCAGTTTCTTGACGTCAAAGTAAAATTGTATTTGTTAGATACATTTGAAGTTTTTCTTTCAATCCACCCTCTTGCGACTTTTGGCATGCTTTAAATTTTTGTGACCCCTAAAGGCTGTTTTATCTCAACTTTGTTAAGTTCTAATACAATTGTTGGCAAGGTAGTTCAACGTCCGATGGCCCTAAAAAAGACCAGTGAATTTCTTAAATATACCCTTTCTTGACTGAAGTTAACAACAATTGTGACTGCCTGGATACCTCAGGGTGATCTTCTCTGGCCTGATGTTGAAGCCCCAGACTGATTAGGAGAAAAATTACTAAGTCCGAAGCTTTGGGGCTAGTTATAGTGCTCTTTCCCAACGTCTCCCGGTATAACGTCGAAGACATTGGTGTCTAAAGCACCTTTTTTATTTGCAGATTCAGTTGTTTTGGTGATCTTAGATGGGGAGATTGGTTAGTGATACTTGTCCAGTGGAGGCTGTCCCGTTGGCTCAAGTTTTTTTTCCTTTATAGCTGTTATAGGTTTGCCCAGCGCAGACCTTGGAGAGGATCAGTGATTCCTGGTTGAATGCTTAGAGTCGAGAGGGTAATATAGAGTCGTCGGTCACCGGGTTTTCCAGCCTTGCGAAGAACAACTCCGCAGGTGACGTCTGCCAGTGAATAGCTGACTTGGTTTAATAGTGCCCGTCTTTAGTTAATATAGTCTTTTAGTCGACGAATCGCTTCCGGAAATGGTAATAAAAATGTATTTGTTGGCAAGGTAGATTACACTTAGGTGGCCCCTAAAAAGAACCGATGAAATTGATGGTTAAGTAGGGAACGTAAATACTTATAATGGCCCTAAAAAGCGCCAGTGGTGAAACTTCCAGGCTATTCTTTATTATTATTCCTAATGATGAAGAGCTGGCTACGGGTTGCTTGATTCTTACCCTGGGAGTCTCGATGTACGGAGACTGTGATGGAGGGAGGTACGCCGCTGACCAAAGTATATCTCGTCTCGGGTCGTTCCCCGGATAACCAACTGCTCATCTTTAGACGGGAACATGTGGGTAAGCGCGTTGGGGACGCGACGACCAAGAAGGTAGCCGTTGTGGCTTTCCGTGCCCCTCAGAGCTGTTTTCCCTTGCTTACATTTGTAGCCACAAATTCTCTAACCACACCAGGTGGGATGGTGGGACTGCCACACAACTCTGAAGAGTTGGTGCAGATTGTGCTCTGGCTAGATATGTCTCCTGGTATTCTGGCAGAGACGGCATCGGTTGGAATTGATTTTTTTTTTTTTGTGATCGCACTCATCGAGATACAGGGTGAAGGGACACCTAGGTCCCTTCCCCTTTAGAGAAGAGTGTCGTCCGTAACCGGGATACCCAGTTGCAGGAATATCACCAGCATTTTCTGTACAGCTTGTTGAGCTGCCAAGGCTCGACTATACCACTATCGATACGCTCCAGCCTATTATAACCACACTTATTTAATTATGTTGCAGGTAGCTTCGATTTTATGTCGACACCACCTAGCGGATTTTACTGAACTAAAGTGAAAAGCTGGCGTATTTTTGCAAAACTTTGAGCTCATTTATTGCTCTTGTTATTAAGTTTTTTAAGATAAAAACTATACTAAAACCATCTAGGAAGTATCATGAATCAGTGTGCAAAATTTCAGCAAAATTGGTTCAGTAGTTTTCGCGGTTAGCGATTACAACGGTTTTAGCGACTTTGCTTTATATATTAGTAAGACGAAAATTATAAACAACGGTTTGTTTAGAATAAAGCTGCTGCATTTACGGAACACTGAGATTTTTTGGAATAACTTCGATCTTTTGAAGCCTTAACATTGCAATCAAGAGCTTCTATGGAGCTTTCTAGTTATTTTTGTCTATCCACGAAAAATGTAATCTACGGTTTGTTTATAATAAAATTGCTGCTATCACGAGAAAATACAACGTTTTCAAAGACATTTAATATAACCAAGCCTGAAATTGATAAACAAGAGATCTTATGGGGCTTTTCTTTTTTTTTTCTAATACATAACATGATTTTATTATTTTTTTCCCATCGCAAAAGTTGATTAACAGCAGTTTGTTAAGCATAAAACTGCTGTATTTACAAGAAATGAAGATTACCTTGACGAAATTTAATCTTACCAATTTTTAAAATTTAATCAAAAGGTGGTATGAAGCTTTATTTCTCCTTTTTATAAGTACAATATGCTCGAAATATTATTCTCTTTACACAAAAATTATAAACAACGGTTGGTTTATAATAAAGCTGCTTGCTTTTTGAAAAACTAAGGTTTTCTCAAATAAATTCGGTTGAATCAAGCCTTAAAATTTTAATCAAGAGGTTCTATGGGGCTAAATTTTTTTTTTTTCAATCCACAATACGACTTTATTTCCTTTGTCTGAGCATAAGAATTATAAACAGCGGTTTATTTATTATAATACTGCTGTATTTACGAGAAAAAATGGATTTCTTGAAGGAGTTCGATCGTGTCAAGTCTTAAAAGTACAAATGAGAGGTTTTATGGTGCTAATCTTTTTTCTCTGTCTGTATAAAACATGATCTTATTATTTATTTTCATGCACAAAAATTACAAACAACAGTTTGCTCATAATTAACCTGCATTTACGAAAAACTGAGATTTTCTGTCTTACCAAGCCATTAAATTATACTTAAGAGGTCTTATAAAGCTTACTTTATTCTTTTTCTATAGTTAATATAATTTTATTATTTTTATCAACGCATAAGAAATATAATCAACGGTTTGTTTATAATTAAACTGCTGCGATTACAAGAAAATACGTTTTTGAAGACACTTAATAGATTTAAGCCTTAGACTTACAATTGAGAGATTCTATGGGTTTTTTTTTCCTTTTTTGATACACAACATGACTTAATATTTTTTTTTGCGCAAAATTTATAAACAACGGTTTTATTACAATAAAGCTCTTGTATTTACGAGAAAATATGATTTTCTTAACAAAATTTAATCTTACTTATCCTTAAAATTATAATCAAAGGTTTAAGAAGGCTCTTTTATTCAGAATATGATCTGAACATTAAACTCCTTGCACAAAAATTATAAACAACAGTCGGTTTATGATAAAACTGCTGTATTCACGAGAAACTAAGATTGTCTCGTAAAAACTTGATCGTATCAAGCCTTAAAATTATAATTAAGAGGTACTATAGGGCTGTTTTTTTTACTGTACATAATATGATCTAATTCTTTTTAGCCACGCACAAAAATCATAACATCGAATTGTTTATAATAAAGCTGCTGCATTTACGAAAAACTGAGATTTTCTCGAAGGAATTCTATCGTATCAAGCCTTGAATTCATAATCATGGGGTTTTCTAGAGCTGATTGTTTTTATTTTTTTAGATACAATATGATCTCATTATTTGATTCACGCTCAAAAATTATTAACAACGGTTTGTTTATAATAAAGCTGCTGCATTTACGAAAAACTGAGATTTTCTCGAAGAAATTCCATCTTACTAAGCCTAAAAATTACAATGAAGAGGTCTTATAAGGGATTTTTTTTTTATACATACAATATGATTTAATTATTTTTATCCTTGCCAAAAATTATTAAAAACGGTTTGCTCACAATAAAACTGCTGCATTAACAAAAACTAAATATTTTTCGAAGAAATTCGATCGTTTTAAGCCTTTAAACTAAAATTAAGAGGTCCCAAAGGGCTTTCTTCTACTTTTGTTGTATACAATATGATTCTATTATTTCTATTCACGCACGAAAATTATAAACAACGGTTTTTTTATAGTGAAGCTGCTGCATTTACGAAAAACTGACGTTTTCTTGAAGAAATTCAATCTTACCAAGCCATAAAATTTCAATCAAGAGGTCATCTGAGGCTTTTTCTTTTTTTTTTATATTTAATACACTTTAATTTTTTTTATCCACGCACAAAAATTATAAACAACGTTTTGTTTATAATAAAACTCCTGCGATCACGAGAAAATGTAACTTCTTCGAAAATATTCAATATAACCAAGCCTTAATCTAATAATCGAGGGATTTCATGGGGCCTTTATTCATTTTTTTCTTATACACAACATGAAGTAATTACTCTTTTTCAGGCACCAAAATTATATACAACGGTTTGTTTATAATAAAACTGCTGCATTTACGAGAAATCAAGATTTTGTGGAAGAAATTCAATCTTACCAATCCTTACAATTATAATCATAAGGTCTTATGAGGCTCTTTTTTTCCTTTTTTTATATACAATATGATTTAAAAATTTTAACTTTTACACAAAAATTATAAACAACGGTTTGTTTATGATAAAATTGGTGTATTCACGAGAAAATATGATTTTCTCGAAGAAATTCGGTTGAATCAAGCCTTCAACTTTTAATTGAGAGGTCCTATGGGGCTAATTTTTTTTCTTTTTTAATACAAAACATGACTATATTACTTTTGTCCAGGCACAAAAATTATAAACAACGGTTTGTTTACTACAATACTTCTGTATTCACGAGAGAATAAGACTTTCTTGAAGAAATTCAATCTTACTATACCTTAAAATCATAATTGAGTTTTCACTTCTTTTCATAGACATATTGATTTAAATATTTTTGTTTACAACCAAAAACTATAAACAACGGTTGTTAATAACGGTAATAAAGCTGCTGCATTTACAGAAAACTGCGATTTTCTGGAAGAAATTCGATCGTATTAAGCCATAAAATTATTATCACGAAGTCCTATGGGGCTTTGTTTTCCCTTTTTTAGCAAATATTAAAATATATTTTGCTCTTGTATTCATTAATATGTTATCAATCAAATATCTTTTTCTACTTAGAAAAATTTCAAATATTATAGACTAATGTTAAATTCAAAAAAGTTTTAAGGCATTTCGCGTGAGGTAGGGGAGACCGGGGTAGAATGGGCTTAGATTTTTTAAAACTAATATAAAACTATAGAAATAAACAAATCTATTAATTAAAAACGGGGTAGCACTGAGGCTGTATGGGTGTGTACATTTTAAATGGAACAGTTTTTTTTATTGAAATGTATCATTACAAGTGTTAGTTCTTGACTATATCTAACAAAATAATAAAAACAATGTGCTGAATAAAATGAAGGTGAAAATCACATTAATAAGTTTTTTTTTTTAATGTGTAATCTGAAAGAACAGAATTTTATATTTTACGTTTTTATCAAAATGAACTTGTAATTTTTGGCTTGTATTGTAAGTCTCTCTGGATAATCTCTATTTAAAATAATTTACTTACAGACTATAGTAACAAATAATCACAGCTCAATTACATTAAAATTAACTACATTATCAAGTCCCTATGTTTACACACCTACGTACGTATTTAAATTTTGACATGTCTTGTCTTATGCAGTAGGAAACGACCTACTATACGGACTCACTCATTTTACCCCATGAAAGTTCACCCATTCCGCCCCAAAGGTAATTTTTATATAAAATCTTGATAATTACGTCATTTTTAAAGATTAAAAAAAAATAGGTAACTCATTTAAAGTTTAATAGTTACATATTAATTAAAAATTATTTTTGACCCTCCGCATGCCATTTATATTCAATTTCTGGTTCATTTAAAATCCGTTAAAGAAAGAAAATCCTAAAGAATATTTCTTGGAGTAAGTTTTTTTATATATTTAATGTACTTGATTAAAATAAGACAAGATCACATTTTTCCATTAGAAATTGTTTGTTTGGTTTCCAACATTAAAAAAAAAAAAAAGAAAAATTAACAAATTCTCCGCTATAGTTTATTAAATACTGCAAATTCCCATATTCCCCAGATAGCCATTATGCTTCGGTCTCCCCTACATAAATTATATTGCTAGGAGCTATATTTATTGTATTTTTCTGCGAGTATCCTGTTTGAAAAATATCCATATGTTGAATAGTTTTCTATAAATTTTATTTTTCTGAAATTCTTATTAAAATAAAAAAGCTCTTTTACATGTTTTTATGAAACAATAGAACTAAATTTTTTTGTTATAAATGATTCTTTGTTTAAAATATCTAAAATATTTTATTTATACTCTTTTTTTTTTTTTGTTTATTGTACAGTATGCTTTTACTACATGTTATATAATTAATTCATTTATTCAACTTTTTTTGGCATTAGTTAAATTTTGTGCGATATCTTCCTTGCGAAAACCTGAGAAACAGAATATGTTTAATTTGGTAAATAAAAATCTGCTAAATCCAATAGTAACTCTGTTTATAGTCCAAATCGGACAAAATCTCGAGCAATTGCAGCTCAAAGTGGAACAGTTTAACACGAATTTAAATGGAAGAGCATTAAAAAAAAACAGCTGTACAAGCATTTTTCGACTCAAAATTAAAAACCTGAGACATTTTGTAATGTGCTTGTAGAAAAAGTTTCGTTCTTTTTAATTCTGTTTTAAAAAATTCTGGTAATCGGTCATTTTTAAAAGATATTTGCCAAGAAAGACATTAAAATTAGTTTCATGGTTATGTGACAGACGACAGCAGAATATCGACACCGTATACGTACATGCATATATATACAAGAGTCAAATTCGCCTACTTGACTAGAACAGTAGACAAGGAAGCTACCTTAATCGTAGAAAAGTAAAGAGAGTAATCCGCAAAATTCAAATGTAGTTGAGCAATCTAGGGGTGGGATTTTTTATGATTTTAATCGATTCGTTAGCCGTTAAACGCTTGATGTGCGTCATTTCATCGTCTGGCTCTAGGAATTTTGTACGCCCCTCTTCGAATTCTCTACCCTCTTTTTTTCGTCTTATCCGTTTTAGCCCTGCTTAAAATATGTGCTAAGGCTTTCCAAATGCTTCCCATATCAGCTTCCGCAAAAGGTGTTGTCGAGCAAGAAGCGACTGTTGCTGCCCACGCACATATATGAACACCACAGTTACCATTAACTTGTTTAGGTATATCTGTGGGTGCATACACAGTCCATTCATTCCAT
Organism: Copidosoma floridanum; assembly: GCF_036245765.1. Lineage (NCBI taxonomy): Eukaryota > Metazoa > Arthropoda > Insecta > Hymenoptera > Encyrtidae > Copidosoma > Copidosoma floridanum. The sequence continues at coordinate 8,365,055 of NW_028321911.1, forward strand.
GCAAACTGAGTTCTTGTTTGATATTGAATGAACGTTTGTATACCTTCAAGTACTACTGTTGAAGGGGAGCTTAGAAGAGAATCAAAATGAATTATGCACTTGTGGCCGCGAATAACTAATAATAAAGTTCAGTGTTTGTATGGAAAAACACGATTTACAAGTATAAGCAAAACATTTTTTTTTTCAACGTTTTGTAACCTCGCCCACCTACAGAAGCCTTTACTGATAAATCTTTCTCTTAGTATTTTTTCAAAAAACATAGAATCGAATCACTGCAACTGCATACCATTACTTGTAGCTACATCTGGAAGTAAACTCAAGAAACTGTTTATTATTCCATCATCAATATATTGATCAATGCTTTCTTAAGGTTTCAATGATGAAAAACTTACAGCATCTACTATAAAACCATTTACTATATTGTTTTTTAAGTTTGGAAAATTTTGTGGGTATTCGTCAAATTGAAAAAGGTCTTGTGATCCCGAAAATGAATAGTCAATGTTGTAAGTGAAATCGTTCTTGCCATCTTCGCTGTACAAATTATTGTGAACGCTGCCTGAAGTAGCCTCAAGCTCTGGACTAAAATTCCTTTCTTTTACAAATGTGCTATTTCTATCGCTAAATTGATCAGTTTGTTCATAGTCTTGACACACATTGTGTTTTTTGAAGTTTTCCGTCTGTTGAATGCTTTTACTTTTTTTCTCCATCACCTTAATTTTTTTTGCAGTTTGAAGTATAGATCGGAGCATGTCATTTAAATTTTTTTGACATTCAGTTAATGCTTTATTACAGTGTTTTGATTGTTTAAAATGCAAATTACGTCCTCGTTTTCGTTTGGATCCCTTTTTCCATATCTCAACATCTGGTTTATCGGTTGGTCGGGGTAGTTCAGATTTTATGTTATGATTTTTTTCAACTATTTTCGCACCTTCTTTAGATATTTTAACATTTTTTTTTCTATCTGATTTTTTTCCAAGGAAATTCCCGTTCTTTAATCTTAGCTTGAATGACTTCTTCATTTTTTTTAATAAGACTTGGTACCTATAAGTAATCGTTCTTCATGTCTTAAAACTTAAAAATAAACTAAAAGATAAATTATAACATAATCAATCAAATTTTGACTGAAAAGCAAGGTGGCTGTGATGCAATGCTGCTTCTAGCATTGATGTGTAAAAAAATGCTCTCCATTTCAAGTATATATCTTAATTGTTTTTCACTAAATAAAATAACCATTAATGGATTTACTGCATGGTATTGGATATATCCTTTTATTTTATCTCCGTATTGCTCACTATATTGCAGCTTTAATTGTTCCATAAATCCGTAATAATCCTTGTCCAAGTCATTACTGCCTCTGCTTTCATTCTTTATTTTATGCAATATCATTGAACTTAGCGCATCATTTAGGTTTCCGTGAGATAATACTTTATTCGGCACTTTTTGGATAGCAGCCCATTTAACCATAGCAGCAGAGTTTTTCTCCAGTTCTTCAGTATACATGCTTTTTTTTCATTTTTTATTGGATGGCGATGCATTTCTCGCTCCTCCGGGTCATGGAAAATAGCGCTTGAAGTGCACACTTCCACTTCAAGGTCGTCATAAGATTCTTTAATCTACTGCTTAACAATAAATTTACATGACGTGCACGAAAATATCTTGCAATCTGCAGTGACCTAAAAAAACAGATCATTTCTCGTTTTCTTATTACTACCAGCGTAAAAATTTTTTAGTGTGGCCGAACTTTATCAAAGTTTGCGGTTTGCCGAAGTTTTCTACAATACATTTTTTTAGTATTGCATAAGTTCTACATTTATCTTTGCACGTGTAACATGCTTCTGCACATTCACGCACACATAATTTTACAAAACAAATTATAATACCAAATTTATTTTCACTGTTGCTATAAAAATATTTAGCACACAAAGTGTTGATTTTCTTATTTTGCGCACGAGATGAAATTTCATAATAAATTCCTATTTTTATAAGGCCGGTTTATAAGGATGGTTTATTGGTGCCAAACGATAAGCCGGTCACAATAACATTTGTTTTTAACTTATAAGGCAATTCATTAATCGTTAAATAAAACGGCCAAGTACTGGTTTTTGACGACTTAAATAAAGGTACGCCATCTGTATTCCATGTAAAAGTGATATTATTGTTGCTTAAAAAACCTTGCAGTTAATTTTTGTAAGCTGAGCCATTATAAATATCTTCATAATTCGTTTTTTATTTCTTTGCGGCATTACAATTATTATTCAAATTTTCATAAAAATCAGTACGTTTATAAAAAGAGGCTATCGCTGTGATAAAATCGGAATTTCCAAAAAATAGCTAATATTTTCTTTTGTCTTACATTTCACACAATACTCTCCTTCGTTCTTACTTCGTTCTAACAGTTAAAGCAATAGAAATATTTTACAAATGGATCGTTGATTTTTGCGAAAAATTTTTGGAATTCGTACTAAGTTATTACGCATTCATTTGGTTGCATACAATGCATCGAAATCATCTGTAATAGATGAGACAAAAGTACTCCGGTAATTTTAAATCGTAACGCAAGTGATAAAATCGATAAAATACTTTCTCCAATAGTAATGGAATGATGGATGCACCAGGGTAAATCAGGGTAAATCAACTAGTTTCCTTCGTCTTTGTTTTCAGAGTCCCTTTTATCATCACTTTCCCTTGCAACATCACTTTCTCTTGATTCTTCGTCTTCTAAACTTGATTCAGTGCTCGAATTTTCATCTTCAGTCATCTTCCGTTCATCAGTTTCTGAGCTCAAGACAGCACTTTCTTCACACACGTTTACGATTTCACTGCTTTCTGAATGGTGTAAAATCAGAGCCATGTATAAATTGACTGTATCAAAGTAAAATTATTCCATGGTTTATTTTATACCGCAACTAAACTCCAAGAGCTTATCAACCAAACTAAATTCGCAAAAAGTGTCGATTTAACCTAAAAAATCGATCGAAATGTAGTTATACATATATGTATGGATTATTAAACTTGGCAGTCTTAAATTGTAATTAAAGACTGTTTGAGAAGCGATTAACTTGTTAGACATAAATACCGTGCACGTGAAATGAAAAATTATTAACTTATCTATAGTGTTTAAAAATTTTGTAATTAATGTATCATAGTCATCAACAGCAACATTTTCATTACTTGCATTTGAATCGCTTTCGTTATCAGTCTTGGCACAATGATCGGATTCGTTGTAATCATCAGAAACTGGAAAATTTGTAGAATTTCATTAAAAACCGTAAAATAATCTATCGCGTTTATCAAAATGATTGAATTTTACATCATTTTAATGTGTGAATAAGTATACGCAATAATTCTTAGCAAAAATGAAAAACGCGTACATTAATTTTTTGGTATTTTAGATTATGCATCATTTAGAAAACGATGCATTTTTAGGCGTTCATGAATTTTGCTTGAATCGGAGCAAAAGATTAAAAAATTAGCATGGGTGCGATAAAATTTGGGCCAAGTTCACGAACCATTAACCCTAAATTATGTTTTTTTTAATTTTACGTGTTTAATTAAGATATAGTAATACTCATATACTAAAACATAATACTCTATGAATTTTTAATTGTTGATACCTCATCACGAAAAATTCAAATGCCTTTTGAAGGATTCAAATTAAAAAATTCAAACCACTTCGTGTAGTTAAAGTTTTCCTTGGAGGGCTATTTATTTCATCATCTGATTAGGATGTTTAAGATGAATCATCCTCACTGCTCGTACAAATTTTCTTCAATATTCGGTATTCATTTGCACGCGAGTATTTATTCAAACAAATTTTTCTCCGAGGCTTCTTATTTTACTTTGAGAAAAAAGTATTGTAAAACATATAACCCTTCTCCCTTTCGAATGTTTTGATAAGAAAACAGGCTTGTGTATGTTTGTTCGTTACTATGATGATTAGATATATACATATTTAAATAGCAGTACTTGATGGATTGTAATTGAGATGAATCATGTTCGCTTTAATTTCGTGGAAAAAAACTCATGAAACAAGTGTTATTTCCTTGAACGAGCTTAAAATCGTGAAAGTCAATAAAATCAAGGCGAAATGGGGAAGTCATAGTATTCGGCAACAATAGTCATAAAGAGCGGTAAATGTAAAAAAAATACTATGCTATCTAAATTAATGTTTCTAAAAAATTAAAATCCATTAGTGTAACAAGAGACTATTTCTTTTCTATTCAAGTAAACTTGAAAATATGTATATCGTTGCAGAGGAAAAAGAGTGGTTAGAATCTCTGTGTTACAAGCAGTGGAGATATAGTTACGCCTGATCGGCAGCCATCGGCATCATCTGAAGTTCTCGCAAAGAAAAAGGAACTTAAACTGAATCAGAATCATACCATGACTTTGAGGCAGGAGAATTCAAATAAAAGCAATCTAAATACTTTTAAATCTCGTGAAATTTTTGAGAGAGCTGTTTCTTTGAATGATTCTACGAACAAATCTGATTCTGCACGAAAAAATAAGATAGAGACAAACAGGTAATACATTTTTTTTCTATACTTATACCACTGAAAAAAATTAGCAGATAAAATCAACAAAAACATCTATAGTGGCACACTTAAGCTGCAGTCACATGAAGTCTGATGTACTTTAGATTAGAAGATGAAGCTCTGAGGCGCGAAAAGTTTAAACGTTATCAATCACTGTAACTGAATAAAATTTTGAAAATAAGTAACTAATGAAGTGTTCAACTTCATAAATAGAGCAGTCAGCAATACGATGAAGCCTATAATTTCAGTAAATAACGTAAGAAACATTATTTTGTTATTATTAATGGAAAACCAGAATAGTAATTATTAATTAATTGACAAAGATACCATAAGAAAGCTGTACATTGTTTATCGGCGAGTATTGAAGAAAAAAAAGCCAAAACTAAAGCGTGTATGGGTTTCTGAAATTTTTACAGAAACTAATCAGATCTTTCAAGGGGCAAGTGATAACTTTTTAATGTCATTGAGACAATATGACAAAGCAAGTTTTCAAAATTTTTTTAGAATGTCACCAGATCTTTTTTACCAACTTTTATCAATAGTTGGTCCCAAAATATTTTAAAAAATCCATTGCACGCCCTCCAATATCTGCAACAGTGTGTTTGCAGATGACTCTGAGATTTTTAGCTATTGGTGACAGCATTAAATCTTTAGCTTATTTATTTAGAGTAAGTCCTAATGCACTATCAGGAATCATCGAAAAAACGGCTAAAGAAATGCGGAACTGTGTAAAACCGGTAGTATTTCCAACGAAATTCACCGAAAGTTTCTGGAAAAACGTTGCTTTAAGATTTGATGAAGAGTGGAACTTTTCCCATTGTATAGGCAGCGCTGATAGCAAATTCATTACTATGCAGGTATTTTGGGAAGCTATCCTAAAATTGTGTACTATCTAATACACTACAATTTTTCATAATTGTTCTACATTTCTTTAATAGGCACCCCCACACAGTAATTCATTTTTTTATGATTACAAGGGTCACCACAGTATATACTTGCAATCATTTGCTGATGCTGATGAAAAGTTTTTACTGGTAGAAATTGGAGCAGCTGGTAGACAAAGTGATGGTGGGGTGTTCCAAAATAGTTGTTTTGGTAAAGCTATTTTAAATGATCAGCTCTGCATCCCAGCATCAGAGTCGTTGGTACCTGCAGGTACTATAGTCTACCCTACGTATTTGTAGGTGATGAGGCATTTGCTCTTAGTAGTCACATGATGACCCCTTATCTTTGAGATTTGAATCTAGACCTCACAAAAAGAGTGTTAAATTATCGTCTGTCAAGAGCTCGACGGATTGTTGAATGTGCATTTGGTAGACTTACTTCAGTGTGAAGAGTTTTTAAATCCAGTATAAAAGTATCACTACCATGTATGCTAAAAGTTAAAAAGCAGTAGTTTGTCCAGAGATAAGTAGGGAGATTGCCAGTGCCTATGTTAAAGAGTGTGCCGATGTTTTGGCACTGATTTGAGCGCCAATCCATCGTGGCCAGCAGAGGAACCGTGCACATGTTTTCTATTGGCTGGCGGCTTGTAGGCTTGGCTCGCGCGGAGAGGTAAGGGGAGATCAGTGAGGGAGACATGAGAATCCAAATGTGTGCATCGGTGATGGAGATGGAGATGGAGGAGAAGCTAAACCTATATGCATATGCATACAACGGGCTATATATGTATAGCTATAGTTGTACACTGCTAATATGGAAAAGAGCTGCGCGTATTACTTTTCTCGCTTTTCCTCCCTGAAAGAAAGATAAGCTTTTTGAATGCAGTTGATCATTCGTTCAACTATGATTAACAAAAACATAATTGTCAGATTATTAGCAGTTTTTTTTTTCATTTTTCAAAAAATAACAAGCTCATCGCAATTAACATATTATTATGCTTTATTAATAAACGAGCGCCTTTATCCCAAATATTCGGTGTACTCAATTGTTCTTCACTTTTACGATAAGTGAAATTATTGAATAATAAATGAAGGCATTCACCACAACGACACAGTACGCTCAAATATTTTTTGTACTAAGTACTATTATTTACTAATATACTAAACACCTTTACCCGAACGCTCGATTGCACTGATATCTTTATTTGTTAATTTATATTTTTTCACCATTAATACATAGCTTAACGGCAATAATACGATAAAGCTTAAATTAAATCTCAAGCTTCGAAACTTTACGATAAACATATGTAACTTTTAGTCTCGTTGCACCCTAAGCGTTAATAGCTCAGATGGCTAGAGCAAGAGGGTGAATTTTACTTTTTCGGCTCCGGGTTCTAATCTCACTTTAAACAAATTTTTTTTTTTTTTTTTTATTTCAACATTACTTTAAATGTTTCATACTTTTTTTTTTGTGATTACTTACGTATTTTGTTTTATCAGTGACCAAAAACATTTTTTTTAATTACTTATTATGAAGAAGTAATTATCAAAAAAGAAAGTCATTACAGCTTTGTTTGTGGTAATACCTGTAATAGGTTATTATGAAAAAATGCACGTTCTCTCTGTATTTTTTCCGGGCTGGAGACCGGCACACTAAATGTGGCCACATTACGCGCGCGTTTTTTTTTTTTTTTTTTTTTTTTTTTTTAATTTGTCGAGTGCTCGACGAATTTATTGAAAATACTACTACAAGACAAATTTAATAATGAAAACTAGTGATTAAGTACTACAACGAATTAATAAATACTGCGAATTTTTGTAACTGTTATTAAGGTGAGGTGTTTTCCAAAAGCACTATAATTATTTCGTTAAGCGATTATTTTACGACTCGAATTGAAAAGTATAATACAATTCTCAGTGACGCATACATTATGTACACAATTATAAAAATAATAAATATCGTGTAGTAAACAATATTTTTACAGAAATTTAAATTCATGACTCTTATCACACACAGTAGCGCATCCTATCTCGTTTGCATCCCATTTAGAGCAAGAAATTATTTTAATTCATTACGGCTAATAATAATAATGATAATAATAATAATAATAATAATAATAATAATAATGTCTAGAAAATTTTTTAGACAACACAAAAACAGTCTTTATTCTTTGGCAAGGAAACAAGTAATTTTTTTCTACATGACTATCTAAGACATACTAATCAATCATTTTTAATGTACAAAAAATGAAAAAAAAAAAAAAAAGTATTTTGTTTATAATTTTAAAAAAAAGTTTAAAATTACTTTTTGGAATACCTTCGAGCAATTCAAGAATTCGTTAACATCATTAGTTGTAATGCAAACTAAAATATGAAATTGAAATGATTAACTGCACTTAAAAAGCTGTTACTTAATGCGTCAAATAATTTTTTTAGCCATGGATGGAAAAAAAAATTTCTTGTATCGTGTACCATAATTGGAAAAAAAAAATTTTTTTAGTTACTGACAAAACAAAATACGTAATTAATCATAAAAAAAAAAGTATGAAACATTTAAAGTAATGTTGGAATAAAAAAAAAAAAAAAAAAAAAATTTGCTCCAAGTGAGATTGGAACCCGGAGCCGAAAAACTAAAATTCACCCTTCTGCTCTAGCCATCTCAGCTATCAACGCTTAGAATCCTTAGCAGAAATGAAATGAGGACATCCTTATTTCAAATCAGGGCCTGATCAGTCATCGTGAGTCTGGTCACGCTTGTAACGCTTATCTAATCAGGTACTGGTCAGCCAGCATGATTTTATCCTTAGAGCGTCTGGTATATATATATATATATATGTGTGTGTGTGTGTGTGTGTGTGTGTGTGTGTGTGTGTGTGTATGCATACTCACATATGTCTAGCAGAAAGCCAAGGTACTGCTCCAAAATAAGTCAAATTTTTATAAATATATGATTAAAAGCAAACTTAAATAACTATAATATAAATAAAAAAAGAATTATTAAGTTGACTACAATTCCTAAAAAATGGACAGCAAAAAAAGAAAGGCTTTGCTTACCAAATATAGAGTCCGTAAGTATAGGTTAACTCAAAAAGTTGGTTCTTGTAGTGATAGCAGTGACAGTGATAATTTTGAAAATAACATCAAAACAAACAAACCAGATAATTTAATTAATGCATAAAATGCAACTACGTGTTACGTCGAAGACGGCGTAATAGTAAATTTTGTAATTAGGCCTAAGCTTTCGCTCAATAGCCTGGGAACACGACAGCAAGGGTTGAGGATGAGGCACTAGGATAGGAACAGGGTAGATGATTAAAGAAGGGTTAGCTAGCTACTTGGCCATCGGTATGTGTACCCACGACACGTAACTTAGCGTTGCTTGATTTTTTTAAATGGAGGCTAGTTGTTTGGCCATCGGCATTTTCACCAATCGGCACACAACTTAGCGTTGCTTGATTTTTAAATAGAGGCTAGTTGTTTGGCCATCGGCATTTGCACCAACCGGCACACAACTTAGCGTTGCTTGATTTTTAAATAGAGGCTAGTTGTTTGGCCATCGGCATTTGCACCAACCGGCACACAACTAAGCGTTGCTTGATTTTTAAATAGAGGCTAGTTGTTTGGCCATCGGCATTTGCGCCAACTGGCACACAACTTAGCGTTGCTTCCTTTAAATTATTTTTTTTGGATTAAAATTGATATTTTCTCACCACCTGCTTGGCCATAAATATCCGGATTGAACGGCACGCAAAAGTGGGTTTTACGAAGAAAAAAAAAAACTATTAGGGGATATATAAGAATTAAGTTTAAAAAGTATTGTTACTTACTTTTATTAAAAAGAAAAAAAAGGGGGAACATAAGTGGCTCTCGAGGCAAGATCCGGGTGGCCGGATATAATTTAAATCGAAATTGTGGACCGGATTCCCCAGGTCACGAATAGACTTCGATCGGATTCTCCAGGTCGTGTATTCCAGTCTGGCTACTGCTCTCGGTGGTTTACCAAGCTGGCCTGACCATTGAATGCATCGACCGGGTTCTTCAGGTCGTATGCCCTTAGTCTGGCTACTGCTCTAGGTATACACCCAAGCTGGCCTGACCATTGAACGAATTTTTTTGAGACTGAGCTGCTCGTGCAGGAGGCCATGGGCTTGTATAGCCGAAGATCTTTCCTCCTTATCACTGCCACTACGGCCAGAGACGACGAGACGCACATAGGTTCTTAGAATTAGTCTGCATCATCTCATGGCAGGGAGAGGGAAATATTTCCTATATGCTTTCCGTCTTCCTTTACATATGTTGTTTTGGTTTTGGGGCGACGCTTACTTGCTAAAGAATATAGTATAGTAACGATACTGGTCCCAGTGCTTGCTTATCGGGATTAGGTCGTATTATAGTTCGCGTTATTTTTCGGCTTGGCGTCTCTGGGTATGTAAGTGTTAGAGAAAGAAGGTGGTAGGAGTATAGCATGCTGTTGTCAAGTCACGTTGCATGAACGCTGGCCGATGTGTAGATCAACATCCCGGCTCGCGCGTCGGCTTATTTACGAATGGTTAAGACACAGAAGAGGGAAAGGATAGAAAATTATGAAATTTCATCAGGCGATGTCGACGTATAAGGAGGGAGGGAGATGTAGACTAGTTCTTCTTTGACTTACTCGGTTTCTCCTTATATGTGTGTCACGAAGCCTTAGTTTCGGTACTTGGTGTATGTGTGCGTGTATGTCATTTAGCTTGCTAAAAAAACGCGGCTTTACGAGGAGGATAAGGAGAGGAGAAGGGGAAAAAAAGGTACTTCGAGCGCAGCCTCGATGTAACATACGTTTACAACCGTTAAAACATCACAGGTCACCAATAACAGTTACAAAGTGTGCAAAAATACGTATTTTGAAGGCAGCTATGGAAATGAAAATAAATATTTTAATCCATCTCATAAGACCCAATGTAACTTTGACGTTAACCCGAATAATTATTTAGAAAAAACAAAATCTAAAGAATGTTTAAATACTAGTGATAATTCAAACAAAAACACGTTTGAAACAGAAGAAAGTATTGGTGAGTCTGAAAGTTCTGATAGTAGCGATTCACAAATAAAATCTAATTTGCATTCTCAAATTCCGATTAGCAATTATACATACAAAAATGATATCCCCATAAAGGATAATATAAGGATTTGGGCATTGAATAATAAAATTACTCATAAAGCATCGGATGAGTTGCTGAAAAATAATAGTTATTAAAACGATTTTATTGTATTTATTATAAAAGTATGTGCATTACTGTAAATAATTTTCCTTTATTATAAAAGTATGTGCATTACTATAAATAATTTTTCATGTGTAACAAAACATGTACAAATATTTATATTTAAAATAAAGATAAGAAAATAAAAATCATATATTCAAATTAGATGGTTATAACTTAGATGACAAAGCTTCATAGATCAAGCAATGCGCATGTGCGGTCAGAATAAGTAAGGATAAAATCATGTTGTCTGACCAGTACCTGGTCAGATAAGCGTTACAAGCGTGATCAGGACCTGATCACTAAAAAGGATAGCGTGATCAGGGACTGATCAGATCCGTAATTCATTTCCTTCTCGGGATATAGTGAGAATAAAAGTTACATATGTTTATCGTAAAGTTTCGAAGCTATAGATTTAATTTAAGCTTTATCGTATTATTGCCGCTAAGCTATGTATTAATGGTGAAAAAATATAAATTAACAAATAAAGATATCAGTGCAATGGAGCGTTCGGGTAAAGGTGTTCAGTATATTAGTAAATAATATTACTTAGTTCAAAAAATATTTGAGCGTACTGTGTCGTTGTGGTGAATGCCTTCATTTATTATTCAATAATTTCACTTATCATAAAAATGAAGAACAATTGAGCGCACTGGATTATTGGGATAAAGGCGCTCGTTTATTAATAAAGCATAATAATATGTTAATTGCGTTGAGCTTGTCATTTTTTGAAAAATGAAAAAAAAAATTGCTAATAACCTGACAATTATGTTTTTGTTTATTATAGTTGAACGAATGATCAACTGCATTTAAAAAGCTTATCTTTCTTTTAGGGAAGAAAAGCGAGAAAAGTAATACGCGCAACTCTTTTCCGTATTGGCAGTGTACAACTATAGCTATAGATATATAGCCCGTTGTATGCATATACATATAGGTTTAGCTTCATTTGCTGAGTATTTTATGAATGATGGTGCTGTTGAATTTCAATGAAATGAGTCTAAGAACAACGATTTTTAATAATTATTGTATGAGTTAATGTTCATACTGTGCTTGAATAACATGATTTGTTTCAACGAAATCGATTACAGAATATTCGAATATTTATTTCATCTTACTTTTATTCTTACACAAAGCAGGTACACAAATTGCTTTTTTTGTACTACAAACTGAACAACATTCAAAGCGGAATATTCAATTCTTTTTTCTCCTGATTTAAAAGAACGCAAGACCTCGATTTAAATCTCCAGCCTGGAGTCGTTTGTTATACTTCTTAATACATCCCCAACTTGAAGTAAAAACCCATCGACCCCATCTAATGTCTTTTTCTTTTCTTTGAGCTCTACCAAAACATACGTATCAAAGGGGTAGTGTCATTGGATTTCGAACCTAAAGTAATAGTTTACATTAACATTATATTTTAGGCAGTGCTCTATTGAACCATGATAAATACTTACGTTTACGAGAATTCTCGAAATAAAATTCTGGAACACGTGGTTCATCTGAAATGGTTTCATTCAAAGCACTTTCTGGAGATTTAGACTGATCATCAGCAGAGTTTTCAAAAGACGTGACTGAACTGTAATAAAACCAATAAAAAAGCAAAGTTTTCAATTGCTCAAACAGTTGCAGTGGAGTTAAACATGAAGTTATTACGGGGCAGAATCAGTTGAATCTTTGAAAAATGACATTAGGTCATGAAACTTGAAAGACTTGCAAGGGTCTTTCTTTTACGTGGCAGCAGAGCCACTAGGCTGGTAAGCTTGCACTGCAGATCTAGTCTTCATCAATCTACTGCGTAAATAATCCCATTGTTTGGTGAGAACTTTGTCATCTTCTTTCAGTTCTTTACAAATTTCGGCCCACAAAAGAGATTTCTTGTAACGTCTTCTGTCTTTAGCAGCAATGTTTTTACTGTCGTAGAGAGCAGGACAATCTTTTACAGCCAGGATGAGCGCTTCATCCATCAAATCTTGACTTGATGTCTTGTCAGGATCACTGCTAGTACCAGCATTATTTTTTTCAGACGACCCAGCAGATTTACCTGCTACTTGATTTGTTAAGACTGATTCAAAGAAAAAGAAGGTGTGAATGAAGATAAAATCATAACACTTCAAGAGTAAAAAATAAGATTTACCAGCAAAAACTTTGTCTTCCATATCAGATACCAGAACATACTTGGTACGATCAAACTCTGCGAAATACTTATGAATCCACACATTATCATCAGGCTCAAGCAAATCTAAGCATTTGTGATAAGTTAAAAGCTGCAAATAATATTATTGGAAATAAAAACTTGAATTGTTGTATTTATAAAATTTAAGTTTATATTTACAGTGGTTAGTGTTACTTACAGGTTGGAACTCTGGTTGCCCACTCATTTTTCTTTTACAACACTTTTATTTTTAGGTGAGATTGGACATACATAGATAATCTCTACACTTTCTACATGCACTTACTTTTTTTCATTAAACAAATACATAATTGAACTAACCGCCTCAGAGCTTTATCTTCCAGTCTTAAGTACGTCAGACTCCATGTGACTACAGCCTAACACTCATGGTACTGCTGTGTGCTTTTTCTGGGCGCGCGGTGCTCTCACAACACTCGAAATGTGGGCTGACTCCATGTATACTAACCAGCCCACACGTTGAGTATTTTTCCAGTTAACACCTCCAACAGGGTCCAACTTTCTTAAAAAATGTCTTCACTTCTAACCTATAGTTCTGCTAAAGCAAAAATGATATTTTATTAAATTAACATTTACATTTTTTTTTTATAAAATTTAAAATATTTTCAACTCATTCACACTCTTTTTAAATACAATTATTTAGCTATAAAAAAAAGAAGGATGATTTCTTAAGTCAAGAAAAAGAAGATAAAGATGAAAAAAATAAAAATGAAACAAACGAAGAAGATAAACAAAAGAGTGACAAAGAAGAAGAGAGTGACGAAGAAAACAAAGAAGTCGACGGAGACGGAGAAGAAACTAATGAAGAAAATGAAAATGAAAACTCAGACCGTTTGATTGTAAACCAAATTTATAATCAAAGAATCCAAAATGTACCGGCAATAGTTTCAATAGCAAGCCCTCGAAAAAATGCACAACAAAAGAAGAATAACAAAACTGCAATATGCATATGTTCTCAATTACCAACAAGTATGCTTTCAAAATAGATTTATTTTTATTTTGTGTAAAAATACTTAAAGATAAAATATATTTATGACGTCATATTGCTTATTACAGTTACTTCTAATGACATTGTAAGAGTCAACCAGCTGATGTATCTACTGAAATTGATTCATGACACACAAAATAAATCTGTCGAGGTATATAATTTATAGTATTACGCCGACAGAAAGTACTTGTAACCTTATGTTTATGATTACTTAAGACAAAGTTGTATATGTTTAGGCCACGGATGGGATGGATTCAATGGCACAAAATCTAATTGATATTAGCACTGGCACGGTGCGTATAATACATCTAAAGTATATTTGGAATATTTTGCATCTTAACTCAATCGATCTAATTTTTTGTGCAGATTGAGCTCACAAAAGGATCTGGTTGTATATGTTTAGGCCACGGATGGGATGGATTCAATGGCACAAAATCTAATTGATATTAGCACCGGCACGGTGCGTATAATACATCTAAAGTATATTTGGAATATTTTGCATCTTAACTCAATCGATCTAATTTTTTGTGCAGATTGAGCTCACAAAAGGATCTGGTATCATCGTAAATGGTCGAAAAGTTCATTGTATTTAACAGATGTATTACAAGAATCCTAGAGAGATTATCAGAAGATTAATGAGACTGATATTGGGTGAAACAGTTTTGAAGGAAAGTTCACCGACAGGAAAAAATGGATGGAAGCCTATTCCAGAAATGATCTACACTGAAGTTAAAAGTACCTATAAAACAAAATGCTTTTAAATGATTTAGAATTTAATATACAGTACTAATATCAAATGTTCTTTTTATTAGAATTCGTTATTAAAAATGCACGTACAAAAAGTATAAAATAGATAAAAAGGAGTATAGGGATGTGTTAACATCTTTGTGTGCCACGCTCCGTAATCCTCGAGAAAAGATAGTGATAAAAAGAAAATGTGATGACAGTAATAGCAAGAAGAGTGACGGTAAAAAAATTAAAAAGTAGTTTAAGTATTGTAAAACTGCGTTCTTTTATTAATTTTTAATACTTACAATGTTAATCCATTTTGCTTCATAAAAAATAAAACGACAGTTAAACTGAGCACGTTAAATCATGCATAGGGCTATCTGACCTTGAATAACCTAAAAAAATTTTTAGTAAAAATTATTATAAAATTTGGGCCAAACTAAAAAAGATTTTTTCCAAACTTGCGCCAAACTTTAGCGCTGGAAAAGCCGAAGTTTGGGAAAGTCTCATTGGCAAAGTTTGGCAAACTTTGGCCATATGTAAACTTTGACAAAGTTCAGCCACACTTAAAAATTTTTTCGCGGGATAGAATTTGTGTTTCTCTATCGACAAAACACAAAATTTGAACACTTTTGAGAATTCTTTGTTAAACCGATCAGTTCACCCTGGTTTTAGACGTATTTTATCTTTATCTGGAACATATTTTCCTAAAAAGATTTTAGCAAAGTCATGGTCGACTGCAGTAGACGATTTTTTTCTTTAGAAACAGGCACAGAAGCATTGTTATCGGTTGCGTATTGTCAGTCTTATTTTTGTTTGTCACTATTGATAACAAAAGGATTAACAGCATCTTCAATCAAACTGCCAATTTTAATTGTATTGTTAATTGACAAAAGAATCTTATCAGGTTGTATTTCAGACGAAAACGTACTGTGGGTCAAATTATGTACTTCCAAATCGTTAACGAAACCAGGAATGACACTGGTTGACTTTGCAATGCAATTTTTATCAATGCAGCGCTTTGCATTATCAATAATATTAAGGTAAAAGTACCAATTATGAAACAAATTATAGCATTTTTTTCTGTATTGTCTTAAAAAAAAGTGGACATGCTTTAATGCTAGTGATTTTAGTTTTTCTTAAATCGCTCCAACTTGAGTATCTTATTATAATTTTTTTACATTATTTTTTTGCAAAATGGACTGTTTTTTTCTAATAAAATTGTGCAAAAGGCTTCGTTTCAGTGTTTCATTATTCATGTCCTAATTATGGAACTTCCTTCATAAAGTAATTTGTGGGCACTAATTTTAAGTTACTTAGAGTACGTTGCTCATATGACACGATTTTCTTGTGATACAATTGCATTTTATGCCAATTAGTTAGTTGTAATGGAATTGAATCTCATTTTAAAAGTTTGTTTCATTATACGGACAACTAAATAAGTTAGGTTATGTTTGATTATGTCCCTATTATGAAATCATTATACAGAGAAACTTATTTTACTTTGAATTGAATGTAATAATCGAGCCTTTTCAATTTAAAAATATTAAAATTAACTATTAATTGCTAAAAAATAATTTTTTAACGTTTAAGTTATCTTGTTTATAAATATTTTTTTGTTTGTTTTAGTTATTGTTTCCTTTTTACAATTATTCATGATGTATTTGGAATTATACTGAAATATTCTGTGACAACGTTTTTTGTACTCATTCATTGTACCAGCCGAAAAGTGGTTTGGTAAAATACTTCTACACAATTCAAACCAAATTACACAAGTGTAAAATTCTTGTGTTAAAAGCAATAAAAACTCATGTATGGTAGAGCAGTGCTTAATAAATACTCTTTCAATACCCAGACAAATGTCGTCACTTGTGATTTTTATGGAATGTATCATTCTTCGTGTGAATAAACTACTTAATTTTTAAGATAACTGCTACCAACAACAAATAAATTTATAAATATTAAATTTTCTGACAGTTTGATTAAAAAACTTTTTTACACATTACGATACTATTGCAATTAATTATGCGTGTATCACAACTAAATATGTATATCACATTTCTGAGAAATTTAAAGCATGATCATATGTAAGTCGAATATAAATTGAAATTTCTTTGGCAGCCATGAGAATATTTGGTTGAAAAATACTGTATTCTAAAATAACTCGCTTTGTAGCGGTATTTCAAAAATCCAAACACCATCGAACATGAGTATACTTAGATATTTTAAGTGACGCATTTTTAAAATCGTTCACAGTTTTGTACTTACAAAACGCTAGATTAATTAAAATTAGTTAACTTAGAATAAGTAATCAACTACAAGATTCTCTTTAGCACTTACATTTTTGAAAAATAGTCCACCACCAAGATAATTACAATTGAGATACCTACAGAGAGTAAATATAAAACATTTTGAGAACTTGAGCGTTTTATACGGTGACACGAATAAGAAATCCAGATACTTACTGTATTATTACTGCACACAAGATTTTTCTTCGATATTTTCTATTATCTGAATTACATAAAAAACAATTCAATCTAAACTGAGTGGAGTCACTAATAACATTTGAAAAATTGAAACATACTAAAAATACGAGGGATCGCTAATTCACTGTCTTGAGTAACAAAAATAAACTTTCCTCAATTTTAATTCAAGTGTAGACAAAAAATCAAGGAATATTACAACTCACATGCACATCACCGAATATTATGGTTAATCTAACTACACACAAAAAATACTTATAGATTAATTAACATGCTACCGATTTCTATGCAGTTCCAACAATAACAAGTACCATACAGTATTATTACGTTATTATGCACACCCAGTATACGCTTACTCGAGGAAGATCTGCTTTTATTTTGTAAAATACGAAGCATCACTGCAGTCAACAAGGAGAAAGGTGCTATTCGGGAATTAACTTAATTTACGTACTTGTACAACGCACTGCGATAATGTGATTGGCTTATCCCCTGACAGTGTAGTAGTAAACCGTGACATTTGAATTTGCTGAGCGCGAAATTTGAATGCAGTAATTGTATTATCAGATGTAAAAACCGTGTACAACTAATAAGTAAATGCATGAAAATCTCGATAAAATCTCAATAGTAACTCCTATTCCGGCGCAAGCCAAGATTTGAGCTTCGCTCAGGTACGTAAGTGCCCCTCCTCTCATCCCTTTGAGAGCGAGCTGGCCTCCGAAATTCTCCGTCATTTTCCTTCTTCTTTCTCCTCTTATGCCCTTTTGTCTTCTAGGGAAGTGGTCCTCACGGATCTGTCCCATGCGGGGAGGTTAGTTTTTAGTCGGTAAGCACACCGGGTGAATTCGACAAAACCACTGGATTAGCTGGGGTGTCTATGAAGATTTTCCCCTCCCCGCTCCATCAAACAAAAAAAAAAAAAAATCAATAGTAGCTCAATGAATTAATACATAAAGATGTAACTGTATTTTCAGAATTATGGTTTTTATATACATACCGTATAACTGTTACAGAATTTGAATCTCGCGCTTAAAAAATTCGAATGATTGGACGATAAGTGAGCTACCAGTAGTTCAGTGGTAGAGAGTTTGCCTTCTGCCAGGAGGGTGAGGGTTCGATCCCGCTCTATGCACTCGCGGCATCCTGTGGGATTTTTTCTTCACATATGCCATTATCACTGTAATAGCTCCTGGCTTTTCGATGTTTACCGTTCCGTCGCCGTCAGTAATAAAAAATGGTACAAAAAATTGTATACCTAAAAACAAAGTATGAAATGTGGTATAGTGGAATCCAATTATTTACTGAAAAGCCAAATGAAATAATAAGACAAGATAAGATGATAAGTTTTTTTTCTAACTATTTAAAGTTTTAAATGTATAAATAATGCGTTACTCATAATCATAATGCTAACTTCTATCAGCTTTAACTTACTTACAGTTAAAAAACGTTAAAAAATAGAGAATACGTACCAATATAAATCGCTTGAATAATATTCTGCATATTTTTATGTAACATTTGCTATAAACATGGTTTTATTTAAAATCTCTTCAACTTATTAGTTACAAACAAGTTATTATTTATAATAACCGTGTGGGGCTTTTTAACGTTGTGATTCATTGGATAGCAAGAAAGGAAGACATTAAGCAGAAAATCTTGTGGCTCAGTGGCAAAAAAACTCATTTTAAATTTTTTAAAATTTTTAAGGATCAAATACATAGCTTCAATATTTCGTGGGGCTCTTCCTTTGTTTTAGAGAGCAATAAAGGATGAAAATGAGCCACTAACAGATGCTGCAATAAGATTCTCAAGTATCATGCAGATCGTTTGAAAAAGAAGCTTTTTCCTACATCAAGTATGTTTGATAGGCTTGTGTGCCCCCAGTAGAAAAAAATAGAATTCGCCATTCGCCAAATAAGCGCCATCATTCCACGGCTACGTTACGTTCCTCGAGCCGCAGCAAAACAGCCCCGAAAGCGATACAGCTTATTAAAAAAAATTACTTTTTCGTATCTTAGACGTTTTTAGGGGCTAGTGTGCGCGCGAAAAAAAAAGGAAAAAAAGTAAAGGAAAAGAAAAAAATTTTAATTTTCAATTTTATTAAATTTCAAGATACCTTAGTATTTAACTAAAATTTCAAATTAGTAATTTTCTCACGTATTTATTAGAAACTATTAATATAGGAGATTGTGAAAAAAAAAGTAAAAACAATTTAAAGCACAAAGTAAAATAGAAACCTAAGGCTGAGTCATTATTTTGTATGCATCAGTGACATAGGCACATTAAAGTTTATGATTAATTTTTACAGTTTTATAATTGTCACTTAACAATATCAAATACAATATTTTAAAGTTCTTTAAAACATAAAATTCAAACTCAATTAAAAAATGAAGCAACATCTCACATTGCACTGCTAATCCTTCCTCTAAAAGAAATTAAGTCTCAGTACCGTCGAGATAAACATAGTAAGTTTGTTTTTGCAGAGATTTTTCTAAATTACTCTTTATTTGTTACTCTAAAGAAAGCTACAAAAGTTAAAGGACTTTATTCCCCATCGAAAATCAGGGAGACAAAACACAGTCTCGTCTATACATCTTAAGTGTTTGCAAAGTAAAAAATTTTGAGAAAACATTAGAAAACATTAGGAAAAAAAAACACATTGCTTCAAACAAATCCTTATTCACGTCAACTCAGCAGCTTTACTATAAACGAAAAATTACTTATAAATATTCCGCATCAAATAAAATCATTTAAAGCATCAATATAAAAATAAATCAGCCTTCTAGTACCTCGAAATCGTTATTCAAAAATTGATTTTTGTCGAGTATAAATCAGTTTTCCATTGTCGCACTTAATAAATTGAAAATATGACATATTGTTTAAAATTTTTGTAACCTCAGCAGTTAAACTATATCATGTTATGCATGGATAAAAAAAACTTTAAAAATGTAGGGCCTTCAAATTATAATGTTAAAGCTGTGTAAAATTATTTTCTTCAAAGAAATTGTTTGATTCTCCTAATTCTTTATTAGGATACTCCTAAAAAGGAAAAAAATTAGCCCTAAAGATTTTCTTAATTGTACTTTTCAGGCTTGATACGATCGAAGTTCTTCGAGAAAATCTCAGTTTTTTTTTAATGCAGTAGCTTTATCATAAACAAACCATTGTTCATAGTTTTTGTACGTAGATAAAAATAACTGCATTTGCTGTATATATAAGAAAAAACAAAATAAGCCTTGTAGCACCTCTTGATTCTAATGTAAAGGCTTGTTACGATTCACTTTCTTCGAGGAAATCTCAGATCTCCATAAATGCAGTAGGTTTAATTGTTGGTAAAATTGGTAAATTGAATTTCGTAAAGAAAATTTTATTTTCTCGTGATCGCAGCAGTTTTATTTTAAATAAACCGTTGTTAATAATTGTCAAATCATTTTTATATATTGACCCCTTCCATTAAAATTGCGGTATCTATTTATTTTTTAATTTATAGAAACGTTGCGCTTATTTCTATAGTGAACATCGCTGGAGTGCGAAAAACTTTGTCAATTAAAATTACAAAGCAGTGAAAAAAGTTATCTGCTTCGGCTAGGAGTTGAACCTGAGCCTCCTTCTTTCAGGGAAGGTACGTTAACCAACTTCGCCACCGAAGCCTTGGCGGACACCCTAAACAGAGCAGTGGAGAAGCTCCAGCGATTTTCACTATAAAAATGAGCGCGACGTTTCTCTCAATTAAAAAAAATATAGATAGCGCAATTTCAGATAAAAGAGGTCAATATGTAATAATAGTTTGACATAATACTTACCCATTGATTAATAACATCAATATCTATGATTCGGCGTTCGACCTAAGTCACGCCTAAACAGAGCAGTGGAGAAGGATGTCCGCCGAGGCTTCGGTGGCGAAGTTGGTTAACGTGCTTTCCTGGCAAGAAGGAGGCCCAAGTTCACCTCCTGGCCGAAACGGATAACTTTTTTCACTGCTTTGTAATTTTAATTGACAAACTTTTTTGCACTCCAGCGATTTTCATTATAAAATTGAGCGCGACGTGTCTATAAATTGAAAAATATAGATAGAGCAATTTTATAAAGAAGAGGTCAATATATAATAATAATTTAACATTATACTTACCCGCCGATTAATAACATCAATATCGTTGTTTATAATGTTTAAGGGTGGTTAAAAATCCCTTGATCATACTGTATTTAAAAAAAGGAAAAAAAAGCGTCATAATCTTGATTATTATCTTACACCCTGGTAAGATATAACTAATTGAAGAAAATTTTATTCTCTTGTGATCGCAAGAGTTTTAGTATGAACAAATTGTTGTTCATAATTTTTGTATCTTGATAAAAATAATAAGAACTCATTGGGCATAAAAAGAGGAAAATAATAAGCCTCATAAGAGGTCTTATTTATAAGTTTAAGGCTTGGTAAGATCAAAATTTCTTCAAGAAAATTTTATTTTTCCGTTATCACAGTTGTTTTATTATAAACAAACCGTTGTTCATAATTTTTGTCCGTTGATAAAATAAAGTACATCTTATTGTATGTATACATAAAAAAAGCCGAATAAGGTTTTAAATTATAATTTTAAGGCTTGGAAAAATTGAATATCGTCAAGAAAATTTTACTTTTTCGTGATCGCAGCAGTTTTACTTGAAACAAACCATTGTTTATTTTTTATTGTGCGTGGGTAAAATATACTTTATCATATTGTGTTTAAAGAAAGTTAAAAAATAAGCCCTATAAGACCTCTTGATTATAATTTCAAGGCTCAATACGATCGAGTTCTCTGAAAAAATCTCAGTTCTTCGGAACTAAAGCAGCTTTATTAAAAACAAACCGTATATTATAATTTTCAAGCGTAGATAAAAACAATTAGATCATAATGTATTTAAAAAAAGTAAAAAAATAAGTCTTATAAGACCTTTAGATTGCATTTTTAAAGCTTGGTACGATTGAGTTTTTTTAAGAAAATTTTACTCTCTAGTGATGGCAGCAGTTTTATTATAAACAAACCATTGTTTATTATTTTTGTGTGCATAAAAATAATTAGATAATTTTTTTTATAAAAAAAAAAAAATGTTAGCCTAATCAGACTTCTTAATTATAATTTTACGGACTAGTAAGATTGAATTTCGTCGAAAAAATTACATTTTCTGGTGATCGCAAGAGTTTTATTAGAAACAAACCGTTTTTCGTAATTTTTGTGTATGCATTAAAATGATTACATATGTTGAGTATAAGATAAGGAAAAAAAGCCTCATAAGACATCTTGATTATAATTTTGAGGCTTGCTAAGATTGAATTTCTTAAAGAAAATTTTATTCTCTCGTGATCGCAGCAGTTTCATTATAATCAAACCGTTTATAATTTTTTCGTGTAGATAAAAATAATTGGATCGTATTGTTTGTAAAAAAATTTTTAAAAAGCCCTATAAGACCTAATGAAGTGCTTGATGAGGCCTACAAATAGCTATTTGTCAGAATTTTTAAACTCAGATCGGTTGTAAACATTTAAGGTTATGTTGTTAGAGTCTCAAACTGATGAAGTGCCAAAATGTTGGTAGCTAATCGAGTGATTTAGGGCTTAAAATAGCTATTTATGGTAAATTTTTTAACTATGTCTTTGAAGTTTTAAGCGTTGGAACCATCAAAAAACGAAATTGATGCCAAATCACTTCAAAAGGCATAACTAACATTTAACTAGGCTATAACAACCATATAGAGCCGTTAGAATCGATCCAGGAACGTATAAACCCATCATAAAGGTGTGTTAGTATTAGCTGTAGAACTGGGTAGTTACCATGTATACGGTAAGTGTCGCGAAGTCATGTACACACAAATGAAAAGGCAAAAAATGGTAACTCTTATGGTTGAAAATATATTATAGATGTATGATAACCAAGGAACCAATTACCCAAAAAACCTCACCTTCAATTAATGCTGTTAGGAAAAACTGTATTTGTAAGTTTTTCTGAAAAGTTTTTCTGTATAAAATCCATCTTACTCAAAAAAAATATTAACTTTTTTATTTTAATGTATGTTTATTCAAAGGTACATACTTCGTGCAGACGTTCGTAAACGTATTATGGGTGTACATTTTAAATTATGTTTATTCAAATGTACATACGCCATGCAGACGCCCGAAAACGTAAACTTAGTTTTTTATGGAGAGCGGCGTTGGCTTAGTGATAAGCGTGCTTGTTACTGATACAATGCTGTTCTGTAGGTTGTGGGTTCAATTCCTGGTGAATGCAAGTTTTTTCAAAAACTGTTTTCATCGGAAAAAGTTCCTATGTATTCCGGGCTGTTTTGGGGTGGATTTTTCCGTGGAATTTTTCTTCAGAGTAATTCCAGGGTCATTTACTTGCCCCGCATGTCTTCGGGCCTGGGTGAATACGAAACAGTGTTAGGAGGTAGGGATTAGTGGATCCGATGCGCCAGGCAGGGATCGCTGGTCTTATCGGCGAGGAGTGGTCCCTGAAACACGGCCCCATTGAAAATGTCTAATGAAAACTGATAAAATTTTTTTTTGTCTGTTTATATTCGGTATTTTCACTAGGAAAACCATATAAAAAACAATAACGTGCAAAAGTTAATTTTTCTCATATCTATTTTTTTACCAGCACAACATTGAACATAAGTAAATTCTAAAATTAAGTATTACCATCTGAATGGCAACACCAAAACAGTGGGGTTGATGTGTTTTACGTGGAACTGTGCTAAATATTTTTTTTCTTACTTTTTTTAAGATTCTATTTAAAGTACTTGAACCCTCCTGTTTTGGTGTTGCCATCCAGATGGTGCGACTGAAATCGACAATTTACTTATGTTTAATCTCATGCTAGTAGAAAAATAGATATGAGAAAAATTAACTTCCAAACATTATAGTTTTTTATGTGGTTTTCCTAGTGCAAAAACCGAATAGAAACAGACGAAAAAAAATTTTATCAGTTTTCATTAGACATTTTCAACTGGGGGGGGCTTCTCCGGGGATGCAATTAGCCTGGATCCGATGATTCGGCAGAGAGCGTCGTCTTAACCAGCGAGGAGTGGTTGTCCTGAAGTCCTCTCCAGAGAAAGGCTATACAATGCCGAGTGGACCTGATGCACCGTTGGTGCAAAGAGTGTCAGCTTAACTGGCAAGGTGTTTTACCAGAGATACTCGCACTGTGCCCATCGATTAGGTAAAACATCAGTAAAAAAGGTTGGAAAATGGGTGCGGCAATACACACCCCCACACATAACTGGTGAGTGGGTGGCCCTGGCGACGTGGCCTAAGAACTGTCGCGGTAACCCGGTAAAAAAAACTTAGTTTCTTATGAGCACTTTTCCAGCGGGATTTTTGAAAAAATCGTAGTATTTGATTTTAAAGTTTACGTTACTCAAACTTTTCCAGCACTTTTTGGTGCTTATGTTTCGTCAAATTACTAGAGCTATAAGTTGAAAAATTTACGTCGCCCGGAAACATAACCTCTACGTGGTATACATATAATGATACATCACCGTTTTTAACAGAAAAGCTTAGTTCTGCTGCATGAATTCCATTTTATCCAAGGAAATTTTAACGTATCATGGTTTTGACACTTTATTGTATGTTTTTTTAAATTTATGTCATGCAGACAAATGACTAGCTCTAGAAATTCGACTATATATGAGTACCGCGAAAAGCCGAAAAAGTTTAGGTAACGTAACTTTAAAAATTAATAACTATTATTTTTGCAAGAATCCTGCTCGAAAAGTGCTCATAAAAAACCAAGTTTACGTTTTCGGGCGTCTGCACGGCGTATACATATTTAAATAAACGTATGTTAAAATACAAAAGTTGATATTTCCTTGGGTAAGATATATGAATTAAATAAAGAAAAACTGTACTTTTTCCTAACAGCATTATTGTAGGTTAGGTTTTTTGGGTTATTGGTTCCTGGGTTATCATATATATATATATATAACATAGTGTTAGCTGTAGGAATAGGTAGATACCGAGCATACGGTAATTGTCGTGAAGTCACGTACACACAATTAAAAAGAAAAAATAATTGTAGCACTTATGGGTAACAGTAATTATATACATAACACACCTTTGTAATGGGTTTATACGTTCCTAGATTGATTTCAACTGCTCTATATAGTCGTTTTGGCCTAGTTAAATGTTTATCATGCCTTTTTAAACGATTCGGCGTTAATTAAAAAAAAATTTTTTTCTGTTGGGGCCCACTAACGTTGGAAACTTTGTAGACATAGTTAAAAATTTAGCTTTAAATCGCTATTTTTAGGCCTAAAGCACTCCGTTAGAGACCAATACTTTTGCGAAATGACATTTACACAGCAACATTTATTCAAAAGCTATTATAGATACACACAAGATGTATTAGTAATAGACTTTAAAAATCCAGCCTTATGTAGCCATTAGTACAGAAGAATTCAGTTTTTCTTGCTGGAATGCACCTTATCCACAGGAATATCATATTATTATGGATTGTAATCATTCATTATGATTTCATGAGTCCTTTTATGCTTCGTATAAACTCACTTAGTGCGTATATATTTATCACTATTTTGTGTAATGTTATATATCGGTAAGTTACATGAGAAAATACATGGTGTAAAAGTTTCAGCTTCCGGAAACATAACCTCGATTTTCCACAACCAACCTTAGTTGTAAATGATCTAAAAACTTATATTTTTTGATACCACTCTATTCACCACTGATATTTTTATAATACGAAAATAACATGAAAGGTATTATAAAACACACAAGCTGTACACATATTCGAGATTTCAGAAACATATCTTCTATATTTTACAACCAAACTAAGTTGTTAAATGACCGAAAATCGGTAATTTTGGATCAAGTCACTCGATTTACCACTGATAGAATAGTAAAATGACAATAACATCATAGATACTGTAGAAATACACAAGGTGTACAAGTATTATCTTCCGAACACATAATGCAGGTTGCTAGCAAAAAATGGAGGTTATGTTTCCGGAAGCTTAAAACTCGTACGGCTTGTGTAATTCTATAGTACCTATAATACTAAGGTAGTTTTATTAAAACATTAGGAGAAAATCGAATATTATCAAAAAATACTGGTATTTTGTTTATTTTACAACTTAGATTTCTGGAAAAAAGTAATTCACGAGAATTAATGTAAGGTCTTATGTCAGTTTTTATATAAGAACTTACACAAGAATTTACAATAGCTTTTCGACCAAGAACTTACATAATATCTGATATATCTGGTCTTGTAAGAAAATAACTGATTAATAGTTTATAAAAAAAAATATTTTTTAAAGCGATTATTTCATGGTAAAATAGTCATCTATAGTGTTATCATGTGGATGGCAACACCAATAATGGGGGCTTGAAGTATTTTTAAAAATGCTTATTTAAAAAACTTGTCACATATTTTTATTCATGCATTTGTTACAAATCCATAAAAAATACTTCAAAGCCCCATTATTGGTTCATCCATCCGCATGATAACACCATGGGGCTGTTTTAGCATGAAATGATCCTTTTTTTTTTTTTTTTTTTTCATAAACAATTTATTAGTTATTTTCTTATAAGGCAAGACATCAGATTTTATGTAAGTTCTTGGTCGAAAAGCAATTGTAAATTCTTAAGTAAGTTAACATAAAAACTGACATAAGACCTTACCTAAGATCTTACATTAGTTCTAGTTCGAGATTATGTTTCCGTGAGCTAAAATTGGTACAATAAGGTTGTATAGAACATATATATATATATATAGATAGATCTGATACGCAAGGGTATGTCAAGTCTACGACGTGATAGTTTAAAGGAAGACGATTATTTTTAAAAAAGAGAAGACTGTTGAGAAAAAAAAAGGAAAATGTTGAAGATACTGATATTTACAGACCCAATATGAATCTTTTAAGTATTGATACCTCAAAAATTATTCAAAATACTGATATGAATTCAGCTACACCCGTATACTTTGATTTTGAGACTGGTGGTTTTGCAAAAACTGCTGAAATTTTGCAAATCGCTGCAAAATGCGGCATCTCCGGTTTTTCAGATATCAAAAATGTGCCAGCGTAACTTGTAAATTATAAGTTAGAAATACTGGCCACTCACTTTCAAATATATATGATACGGACGCGCACAATGCGATGGCTAATGTTATAATGTAAAAGAAAGTTATTCAAAAACTTGGTATCAATAATTCTTCAATCTTAAATCGTACTGTAAAGTGGAAGCAGAAAGTACACAGGAAAAAAATTCAATGACGAGCTGCTTGATGTATTAAGAAAGCTAAATGTTTTAAGTACATGTACTTCAATCGCCACAAGAAAAAAAATTATTGCAGCAAAAATGTCTTATAAAAAGATTCTTAAAGTTTATAAAAAACACAAGTTGACTAGACTACGTATTCTCTTTGGTGAAGATGACAGCTGTAGCGTTTTAGTGATCAAGAGCAAAAAAGTAATTGAAAAAGTAGAAAAATATCTTGAAAATGTTAATAAATAATTATTACATGCTTGGTTTTCTTATACATTTACTAAATTTCATGAAATATAAATTCAAATTTTTTATTGAGTAAATTAATACATTCTTTTATATTTTTTTAATCAATTACCTATTTTGAACATATTCTTTTAAGTATAATTTGTAATTTTTTTAGACAACAATCAATCAATAACACCGGTATAACATGTGATATACGTTAAGAAATCACCGGGGACTATGCCCTTCTGAAAAATATTTTGTAATTACATTTGTAATTACATTTGTAATTACACTTGTCAAGCCATTTGTAGTGCTACTTGGAATTCCACTTTGAATTACACATAGGGTCTTAGAATGGAAATTCCAAGTGGAATGCCAAGTGTTATTCCAAGTAGAATTACAAATAACAATTAGAGATGAATTTTTTTTCTTTTCAAAATAGTTTAAAATAGAATCATACGCAGCGTAATGGCCAGAATTGGTGTGATCGTCAGTATAGTAACACCAAAACAGGGGGATTCAGTTCATTTTGAGAAAACTTGAAAAAAAATAGAAAATTCTATTTTCTCTAAGTTTGTGAAAAAATACTTTAATCGCCCTGTTTTGGTGTTACTATACGGATGATAACACCTGTAATGGCCATTACGCTGTGCACGATTCTATAGGAAACTAATTCAAAAAGAAAAAAAATTAATCTCCAATCGTTATTTGTAATTCCACTTAGAATTACACTTGGCATTCCACTTGGAATTTCCATTCTAAAACCCCATGTGTAATTCCAAGTGGAATTACAAATGGCTTGACAAGTGTAATTACAAATGTAATTACAAATGTAACTACAAAATGCTTTTCAGAAGGGTGTCGTGTTTACTCGAGGGAAGGAGAGTAACACGAGGAGTAAAATAATTGACGATGCTCAATTTCCCTTACAACAATAGTATATTACGTACAAGTTTGCAAAGGCTTCGATTTACGAACCGAGAGGTTTACGGCACGAGCCGAAGGCTAGGGCCGTAACGAGGTTCGTAAAGAAGCCTTTTCGAACGAGTTTCGTAAACTATTTTTCCACCTGAGAACCCAAAATCAAGTGGCGAAGGTGCTATTTTGAGATTAGAAGGCGGAAAAAACTATTCCTCTTTATTCAAACAGAAGTGAAAAATGCAGACATGTTGCTCCCGTAAAAACTCAAACCGAACCACTGGAAAAAAGGCCCTGCCAGCTAAGGTGGCGGTAAAGCTTGGGGCTTGCTTGCCGATTGGATATATCCACGTTCGATGTTGTGTCTTCTTCTACTTGTGCTTCAGCGGCGTACATAAGAACGAGCAGTCTATTTTTCTTAAATGTCTACGGCCACAGACGTATTGGTTTAATTTCTATCAAAGTACGAAACGCACATAAATTTGAAACACGCGTGTTTAAAAAAAGTCGCAATGTTGTCATATGTTTACAACTTGAAGGTAGCCTACTTTCGTTAATGGCCGTTTGGATTACAATGCTAAAAAGCAGCTAAACTGGAGCCACCAAAATCTCCTAAGAAGAAGTAGAAGAAGTTAGCCTACACGCTCTAAGGGCTCGGGCACATGGAACCGCGTAAAGCGTAAAGCGTATCGCATATCGCGTAAAAGTAAGGAAGGTTAAGTATACGTCACTTTGTGGTCATATAGAAAAGGCGTAAAAGCCTCGCGTATCGCGTAAGTGTGAAGTAGAGGGGAGTTGACCAATTTACTGTCTTGTCAACAAAAAAAGCTTTCGAAGTTCTGAACGCAAGTGAATTCTAACCTGCGTACATGTAAAAAAAAAAGTTTTTAAGTATATACTTCTTTTTTTCTTTTTATTTAAGAGCCGTTAATACATTTCATACAGCTTAATCATTACACTTTTCACTTTTTCTTTGCAACATTGGGTCATTGCGTAGGTCGTATAGACTTTCCACAATTTGCCTAAAGTTCTTACGATTTATTTTTCATCCATGTCAGAAATTCGATTAATTATACAATTTTGATACTGTAATTGTTGTTGTTGACATTAGCTGCTGACTGTATTTACAGCTTGCATACTTTATTTACGCTATACGCGAAAAAATTTGTCATCGCGCACATGGGTACAATAAAAATACGGGCGTAAATCTATTTTTGCCATGAGTGCGAGCGAGACAGCATGTGCAAATCCAACGAAATATTCGCTGTGATTGGTTCAAAAACTCTTACGCGCGAATTTTTACTCCCATGTGCGCGATGACAAACTTTTTCGCGTAAAGCGTACCTTACCTAACTTTCCCTGATCCTATAATTTTACGCGATACGCTTTACGCTTTACGCGGTTCCATGTGCCCGAGCCCTAACTGCTGTTTCTCACAGTTATTTAATTATTTATTATCATTATGGTGAATCTATATGAATCTTTTACTAATGTTTAGAGCAGTTTTCGCACTTTTTATGGTCTTCATTACATTAAGAACTGGCAGTTAATAGCGGAGATATTTCATAGTAAAAATGGTCTAGCCATAAGATTCCACGTTAAGTAGCGAATTTTGTTTATTTCTCTAATAATAGTTAGTGAATCATTCCCAAATTGGCACAGATGGTAATTGCATATTTGTCTACGTATACGTATTTTTTCAACAGTGTGTACATGTTATTTCTTTGACCGGATAAGCCTTAATTCGACTTAATTCATCATATTCTTGAAAGTTATAAGGAATTTGGATAAACATCTAGCAATCTATTTGTAGCAGCACAGTATGTATCCTTGACAGCATCAGATAAAACATGTTTGTCTCCGGTGCTTTTCTTACGAGTTTCAATAACTATTTCCATGCATTTCTGATTAGGTTCCAGATTCAAATACATCATTTCTTCTACCGACTGTAATAAGGTATAGGAATACGGATAAACATAAATCTTTCGATTATTTAAAGCAATAGTAGAAGTTATTTAAATGCAGCTTTCAAGTAGAACAAAGTAAATTACTGCAGCATAACTATTTGGAGTCTCAAGTACAGATGAAGAGATGAATGACTTTTGATTTTCATACACACTGCCATAAATTAAAACTTAATCTACTAACCCAAAGAAATTCTTATTTGAAATTAAAAACGATGTACACAATAAATATATCACCATCCAACACCTTTGTGACAACTAAAGCAGAGATCAGTAGGGAGATTGCTGACTGCCATGCTACGGAGTGTGCCCACTTTTTTCCAGTGGTTCGAGCGCCCCGCCGCGACCAAGCGGCCGAACCGGGCGCACATTTTTTTATTTTATTTTAGATGCGCGGTAGGGGTAGGGGTATGAGAAGAGTGGATTCGCGTGGAAATGTCCATATAGGCGCACATTTTGGAGACGCGTGGAAAGGGTATACCGAGTGTGCGCCTACGAGGAGAGGAGTGGAAATGTCGGCTATATAGCTGTATATATCTGAGCGCACAGCCAAAGCAAGCGACGACACGAGTTTTTCTCTTTCGAAAGTCTTTGACTCTGCAACCGAGTACATGCTATTTATATATTTAACTGACTTGCTCTCCTACTGGCTTAAATGTTATCTATAAATCTTATTTAATTAAATCGTGGAACTAAATGCTCATTAATTATATACACAGAATTTTGATTTCAATACATTATTTTTTAACTCTCCCGTACTCTTAACATTCCCAAATCCATTTATGTTTTCAAAAAATATATAGCTTCAACCATTTTTTAAGGTTTTCAGTACAGCTTTAACCACTAGTTCATTAATTTCACACATCCTAACTGCTGTAAACTGTAGGACAAGCTCCGGAGGATATCCATGAACCTATGTGACTTCGAAAGGGATATCTTTCGTTCTTCGGATAGCTAAGATGGTTAAGGCTTATGCCACTTCGTAGATTGTTTTGCACTTAAGGGTTCAAATCCATATCATGGTAGATATGTTTTTTTTTTTTTATATTTAATTAATCATTTTGTCTTCATTTCTTTATGTTTCGTTAAAAGAATATATATATATATATGTGTGTGGTCAACATTTTTTTTCGGATACATCAAAATAAATTAATATTGTTACTTTGATACTTCTTGTTAGCAAGGCAATTCTATAATTTTATAATACTATAATAACTTTGAAGGATTTTAACATAATTTGTGTATTAAAAAACTCTTAAGAAATTATGAACATCCTATTTACGACAAAAAAAGCTGAAGGCAGAAGAAAACTCATACTTTTACTACGATTATATTAAATATGATCATTACCAGTAAAGTACAACTTACATCCAATTATACGTGAATATTTAACTACGTACATATATTATATTTTTGAGCTTATATTTACATTCCTTATCAATACCTTGTGGTTATTGCATTGACAAAATTCGTACTACATATATGTACAAACATGAAAGTAGATTTTTTAGTCTTTATAAATAGTGCGTATTTTAGATTAAAGAGTCTTACAGAGACTAAACAAAGCTTTTTTTATTCAACACAATACAGACTAGTTTCAACCTTTTGTAACTCAGAGTATGGTTTAAAAAAAAAATTTGTATTCTG
Source organism: Copidosoma floridanum (assembly GCF_036245765.1). NCBI lineage: Eukaryota > Metazoa > Arthropoda > Insecta > Hymenoptera > Encyrtidae > Copidosoma > Copidosoma floridanum. The sequence continues at coordinate 8,397,102 of NW_028321911.1, forward strand.
TGTAAGCAATTAATCTTTTTACCTACAATAAATTGTTATTGTAATTTTTTAGAAATAGTTACTAAAATTTTTTGACAGTGCGTAAATCATATACAGTTAACAAAAAATTTTTTTCCTCTGTTTTCAAGGTGGCACTATATATATTTTTATAGATAAATAACTATACAAAATATAATAATTTTTTTAGTTCTCACAATTCCTGATTTTAAATAATTTATCACGTTAGCATAATAAAGAGTCTTCTCAGAGTAGTAGGCGTAAAAAAGCCTTTTCAAAGTGAATATAAGAAAGATCGAGCCTTTAATTTTTATTTCTCTGATTTTCAGTTGGTACTACATTTATCTGTGTATATATATAATTGATCTATAAAAATATATACATTATTACTACCTTAAAATAGAAGTGAACAAATTAGTTAAAAAGGCGTTGATATCTTTGTTGAACTCCTCGTTTTGTTCTCCAGTATAAAATAAATGTGTGGATTCGTACAGGGGTACGAAACCAACCGAGAGCTGGCTGAGAAGCAAATAAGAACTCAAAAATGTCGAAGAATAATCTGAGCGACGATTCGTTGGGCTTAATTATACCAATCGACGCCGACACCTCAGTGCGAGTGTATCTCTGTATGAAAAGGCTTTTTCTTTTAGTTTAAGAGGACTTTCTTCTGCCCGAAAATTTAAAAAGGCACTTTCTTGACTTTTACTCTAAAAAGACTCTTTCTTGCACTCATCCGATGGTATCATTGTTAAAAATATTACGATGCTTTTTCTGCATTCAATTTAAATGATTAAACTTTCTTTATAATCTACAGTCTAAAAATATGTTTATTACAATCATCACCCTTGAAGGTAGTTAATTTTTTTTTTTTTTTTTTTTTAACAAAATACTGCAGTATTATAAAAAATGTTTTGTCTCAGAATCTTGCCATATAAATTTTATTACTTATTCATCGAACTGTTTCATTCATTATTATTCTTCTGGCTGTCTAAAAATAAATGAAAACAGCACACCTTATTAAAAATTTGCAAACAATTTTAAAATATTTACAAAACTATTTAATATTGTGTTCATCAAGTTCATTTACTGATTAAAATTTTAACATTAAGTAAATAGCAGTAGACGGGCGGATTTTTTTGTCGTAAATAGGATGTTCATAATTTCTTAAGAGTTTTTTAATACACAAATTATGTTAAAATCCTTCAAAGTTATTATAGTATTATAAAAATATAGAATTGCCTTGCTAACAAGAAGTATCAAAGTAACAATATTAAGTTATTTTGATGTATCCGAAAAAAAATGTTGACCACACACATATATATATATATATTTTTTCAACGAAACATAAAGAAATGAAGACAAAATGATCAATTAAATGTAAAAAAAAAAAACATATCTACCATGATATGGATTTGAACCCTTAAGTGCAAAACAATCTAGGAAGTGGCATAAGCCTTAACCATCTTAGCTATCCGAAGAACGAAAGATATCCCTTTCGAAGTCACATAGGTTCATGGATATCCTCCGGAGCTTGTCCTACAGTTTACAGCAGTTAGGATGTGTGAAATTAATGAACTAGTGGTTAAAGCTGTACTGAAAACCTTAAAAAATGGTTGAAGCTATATATTTTTTGAAAACATAAATGGATTTGGGAATGTTAAGAGTACGGGAGAGTTAAAAAATAATGTATTGAAATCAAAATTCTGTGTATATAATTAATGAGCATTTAGTTCCACGATTTAATTAAATAAGATTTATAGATAACATTTAAGCCAGTACGAGAGCAAGTCAGTTAAATATATAAATAGCATGTACTCGGTTGCAGAGTCAAAGACTTTCGAAAGAGAAAAACTCGTGTCGTCGCTTGCTTTGGCTGTGCGCTCAGATATATACAGCTATATAGCCGACATTTCCACTCCTCTCTTCGTAGGCGCACACTCGGTATACCCTTTCCACGCGTCTCCAAAATGTGCGCCTATATGGACATTTCCACGCGAATCCACTCTTCTCATACTCCTACCCCTACCGCACATCTAAAGTAAAAAAAAAAATGTGCGCCTGGTTCGGCCGCTTGGTCGCGGCGGGGCGCTCGAACCACTGGAAAAAAGTGGGCACACTCCGTAGCATGGCAGTCAGCAATCTCCCTACTTATCTCTGACTAAAGTTATTGATGATTCTAGCTTATTGAAAGCTCCACTTATGTTATAAAAATTTTTTTACATTACTTCATGCTCAAAAAAATGTACATGAGGTACTTAATCATAATCAAAAGCTTGGAGTAGATCACCCTGTTGTTGCGGTCCAATAAAAACCAATAAAATTTTACAATGGGATTTTTCTACTAGTTTCTTATCGGTATTTGCACCCGTAAATCCAAATAAAATCCGAAATGGTTAAAAATAGATTTTCAATATCATTTATTATAACTAGGACATGATTGAACAAAAATAAATTGACAAATTTATGTCATACCATCCGGATGGTAACATCAAAACGGGGGGATTAGAGTATTTTATATGTAAATTGAAAGAAAAGTTAGTTATTAATTTTTATTAGAATTTTGTAAAAAATACTTTAGTCCCCCCGTTTTGGTGTTACCATCCGAATGGTATGACATAAATTTGTCAATTTATTTTTGTTCAATCATGTCCTAGTTATAATAAATGATATAGAAAATCTATTTTTGACCATTTCGGATTTTATTTGGATTTACGGGTGCAAATACCGATAACAAACCAATAAAAAAATCCTATGGTATAATCAATGAATTTTTTATTGGTTTTTATTGGACCGCAACAATAGGGCAGGTAAGTACGTACCTTGCCAAAAGTAATCAATCTGATCATGAGCTAATAGATACTGCAATAAAGGAGACTAGGGCAATGAGCCGAGTCGGACGTTGAGCCGAAAAGTCGGACGGTGAGCCGAATAGCCAGGAGTGTGGCAAATACTAGGTAACAAGGGGGGAGTCACGAAAAATGTTAGTACAATTCTTTGTCATCAGTCAGTTCTTAAGGAATCGGACCGACCGACCACAAAAAAAATACCTAGTTTATGTCGTAATATAACATGTGTAATCCGCAATCGCCACCAGCAGTTACATATGGGTGTAATCCGCAATCGCCGCCAGCAGTTACTTGTGTAAGACGTGACAACGTTGAGTGGTTGGGGGCGCTACTGTCGATTTACTGGTGATGTGGGGTGTAATCCGCAATCGCCGCCAGCAGTAACATATGTAAGACGTGACAACGTTGCGTGGTTGGAGGCGCTACTGTCGATTTACTGGTGATGTGGGGTGTAATCCGCAATCGCCGCCAGCAGTAACATATGTAAGACGTGACAACGTTGCGTGGTTGGGGGCGCTACTGTCGATTTACTGGTGATGTGGGGTGTAATCCGCAATCGCCGCCAGCAGTAACATATGTAAGACGTGACAACGTTGCGTGGTTGGGGGCGCTACTGTCGATTTACTGGTGATGTGATCCGCAATCCCGCCAGCAGTAAAGCAGACGACGTCAGTCTACTTGCTCTTTTTCGTGACATTTTCTGATTGTAAACAAAGCACATTGTGCTAGACGTAAACAAACACGCAGACCAAAAAAAAATAGTTTCAAGTGCCAAAAAGAAAAATGGAAATAACAGATTTACTGCTGGCGGGATTGCGCGGGATCACAGCAAAAATGTCACAAAAAAGAGCAAATAGACCGAAGTTGTCTGCTTTACTGCTGGCGGGATTGCGGATCACATCACCAGTAAATCGACAGTAGCGCCCCCAACCACGCAACGTTGTCACGTCTTACATATGTTACTGCTGGCGGCGATTGCGGATTACACCCGTGATCCGCAATCCTGCCAGCAGTAAAGCAGACGATACTTGCTCTTTTTCGTGACATTTTTGCTGTGATCCCGCGCAATCCCACCAGCAGTAAAGCAGACTATATTTTCGAGTAGCTTAATTGTTAGGATTTTTTCGAAGTCATCGTGTTTTTCATTAAAGTAGATAATTTTACATTTTGCATCATGAACACCAAAAAAGGTGTGACAATTGTTGATGCCAGTACGGGAGAAAAGTTTAATGTAATGTTGTCTACAGGATTAGTCGAACGAGCAAAAAACAGTAAGTATTTATAACGATACCGTAATATAATGGAAAATGTTTTTTCGTTACCTCAAAATATTATATCAAATCTTTTATGAATGAGAAAATTATGCCCTATATTTTTTCTCACTCGTAACTCGAGAATGAAGGCTCTATTGATGTAATTCTCGTTTATAAACTGTCACATTCCTACATACTTAAAAAATGCTTTCTTCACATTCTCACAATGTTCATATTCATATTTGTTTCTAGTTGATGGTTATTCTGTTTTATGAATTCTAGATGCAGTTTTTAGGAGTAGAATCATTAATCAACTCAAAAATAGCGTCTGAATCACTAGAACTGGAACTTTTGGAGTCAAACGTAACAGCAAGTATCGGAGCTGTTATTTGCATTTTTCTTTTTGGCACGTGAAACTATTTTTTTTGGTCTGCGTGTTTGTTTACGTCCAGCACAATATGCTTTGTTTACAAACAGAAAATGTCACGAAAAAGAGCAAGTAGACTGACATCGTCTGCTTTACTGCTGGTGGGATCGATTACATACAGCGTTGGGTTAGGCGGATTCAATATCGGAACTTTTTCCCTAGATCGTATATATAGCTATACGATCTAGGGAGAATGTTCCGTCGAGCAGACAGCACAGCAGTGAAGGGGCATTGCCAGAGACACGCGGTAATATTATAACACAAGCGCCTATCACCCAATGACCCAGGGCACTAACTGGCCACTCTTTTAAATAATTAATTATTAATAACATAAGCGCCTATTACCCAATGACCCGGGGCGCTAACTGGCCACTTTTTTAAATAAATAATTATTAATAACATAAGCACTTATCACCGTATAACCTGGGGCGCTAATTGCAAATCTAGTAAATAAATAATTATTAATAAATATGTCAAGCACCTTTTTCCTGATGATCCAGGACACTTATTTGCAACACTATTAAATAATAAAAAGTTGATCGATAACATATGTAAACATATCACAATTTTAATTGCCTATCTAGTACGACAAAGATCTTTTTAAATGGTGCTCTTGTAATTCCTTGATAATTTATTATTCAATAGTAGCCAGTAAGCGCCCCGGGTCATAAGGTGATAGGCGCTTGGGTTATTTTAATAATTATTTATTTAACAGAGTGGCCAGTAAGCGCCCCGGGTCATTGGGTGATAGGCACTTGTGTTATTAATATTACAATTTTGAATTTCCGCGTGTCTTTGGCAATGCCCCTTCACTGCTGTGCGGTCTGCTCGACGGAACATTCTCCCTAGATCGTATAGCTATGTATACGATCTAGGGAAAAAGTTCCGATATTGAATCCGCCTAACCCAACGCTGATTACATACATAAACTGCGTTGACTAACAGATACTTCAAAATATAATATATCCAATAGGTGGCGCACCAGTCTCGATGCTTAGATAGCACTCCAACTGCCGATAACGATGTCCCGGTGATCGGAGCCTACAGTTTTCCAAATTTGCCGAGTTATTTGACACTAATACGAGTATTGGTATACTAGGATGCCGATGACGATGTCTTCAGCGTTGGGTTAGACGAATTCAATATCGGAACTATTTCACTAGATCGTATATTAAATAATAAAGTATTAATTAATAGCACAAGCGCCTATTACCCAATGATCTGGGGTGCTTACTGACCACTTTGTTAAATAATCAACTATTTATTAATAGCACAAGCACCTATTTCCTGATGACCGTTGTGCTATTAATTAATAATATAAATCGCTTAATAAAGCGACCAGTAAACACCCCGGTTCATCGGGTGATAGGCGCTTATGCTATTAATTAATAATATATATCGTTTAATAAAGCGACCAGTAGGCACTCCAGGTCATCGAGTGATAGGTGTTTCTGCTATTAGTTAATACTTCATTATTTAACAGAGAGGCCAGTTAGCCCCCGGGTCATTGGGTGATAGGCGCTTGTGCTATTAATTAATACTTTATTATTTAATAAAGCGACCAGTAAGCGCCCCGGGACATCGGGTGATAGGTGCTTGTGTTAATAATTAATACTTGGTTATTTAATAAAGAGGCCAGTTAGCACCCCGGGTCATTGGATGATTGGCACTTTTGTGATTAATATTACAATTTTTACTTTTCGCGTGTCTTTGGCAATGCCCCTTCACTGCTGTGCTGTCTGCTCGACGGACCATTCTCCCTAGATCGTATAGCTATGTATACGATCTGGGGAAAAAGTTCCGATATTGAATCCGCCTAACCCAACGCTGGATGTCCTGGTGATCGACACCTGGAGTTTTTAATTATAAACAATTGAATAGACTTATAAACGAGTCCAGGTATACGGGGTTGCCGATGACGATGTTCTGCTGATCGGCACCTGGAGTTTTTAGTTATCAACTCTTAAATACAGCCAGAATGGAGTCTAGGTATACGAGGGTGCCGATGACGATGTCCTGGTAATAGTCACCTAGAGTTTTTAATCATAAAAATTCAATTAGACTCTAACGAGAGTCTAGGTATACGGGGATGCCGATGATGATGCCCTGGTGATTGGCACCGAGAGTTCTTAGTTATAAACTCTTTAATACAGCCAGAAACGAGTCTAGATATACGAGGGTGCCGATGACGATGTCCTGGTGATCGTCACCTAGAATTTTTTGATTATAAAAATTCAATTAGACTCTAACGAGAGTCTAGGCATACGGGGGTGCCGATGACGATGTTCTGCTGATCGGCACCTGGAGTTTTGAATCATAAAAATTCAATTAGACTCTAGCGAGAGTATAGGTATACGGAGTTGCCCATGACGATGTCCTGGTGATCATCATCTAGAGTTTTTAATTATAAAAATTCTATGAGATTCTAACGAGAGTCTAGGTATACGGGGGTGCCGATGACGATGTCCTGGTGATTGGCACCGAGAGTTTTTAGTTATAAACATTTAAATACAGTTATAAACGAGTCTAGGTATACGAGGGTGCCATTGACGATGTCCTGGTGATCGCCACCTAGAGTTTTTAATTATAAGAATTTTATTAGACTCTAACACGAGTGCAGGCATCCGAGGATGCCGTTGACGATGTCCTGGTGATCGGCACCCAAAGCTTTTTGCTTTTAACATTTAATAAGACTTTAATGAAAGTTTACCTATTTCATGGGGCTTTTTACGACATCTCGTTGACTGGTTTCTGGATTTTTATTTACAAACTTGGTACCCACTTGTATTCAGTGTAATTTTTATAATAATTCATAAGTTGAAAATAATTCATAATTGTTGAACTGCAGAAATATTGAGGGCCTTGTATTAGCTTTTAGTTATAGTTATAAAATTTTCATTTTCCACAGTACAACGTCGAGAAATTTATTTACATTATTCAGTGCTCTGTAGTTTTGTTTTCATACCGTTGTGTTTATCTTCTATTATATTACACACATTCCATATTTTCCGTTCTTTACCTAGAATTTCGTAATTGTATTAATGTTAATTTTAATTGGTTTCTTATCTGCTCAAATGAATATAGTAAAAGGACGGTATAACACTATTTCACATAGGTATATACATTTCACGACAGTTAAGGATCATCCTTAAATAATTATATAAAAAATTGATTGATTTTAAGATTCTTCGACTCTCAAAATTTCTTTAATAAGAGGCAATACATTACAATTTAACATTACACTATTCGTTTGAGATATTAATCATAATTTTTTTTTATTATTTTACCATGAGAACATGATGTTGCTTCAGTATTTTCCATTACCTCGTTGATATTATTCCTGGTAACTTCAACACACGATGACTCAGGTACATATACACTGCTTTGACTGTCATCGTCATCGGTGTCGGTCATAGCTAATAAAAATGTTTTAGTTACTTTCGTTTTAACTTATTTTTATTGTAGAACTTACAGTTATTACGCTAATGATGTCTTTCACGTCTCTTCCAAGTTGATCATATTTGGATTTTCACCAATTCTACACCGATTTTACTCTCTTTCTCAGATAGTTGTAATTTTCGTATTATTTTATTAAATTTAAAAAAGATGTAAGGTGTATTTTGCTCAGTATTTTGTACTAAAATTTTTATTTTATCTATTATTTGGCATGTTTACCGTACAACTAGCGTCAAAATTTAATGGGAGTCCCCATAAAGTGGCAAAATTGAGTACTTTACATAGGTGCAATCGACCATTCTAAGCCACAGGAGTGAAAGAGATAGAGGTAATGACGGTTCACACCTCGGATACATAATGGAGGTTATGTATACAGTTTCATTTACTGACAATAATGGATTCCATCAGTGTAAAATGTATGAAATATCCGAATAACACTTGAATTTGACGTAGAAAACAGTATGATCATTTAATGGTGCTGATTACTTTTTTTCAATTTTTTTCGTCAGTTTGCTTGATTATAGCGCTCAGTCAGTACAATCTAGCTTTATTTATACATAATTATGCACTAATAGGTTTGTACGATAAAAAAAAATATAAAAAACACACCTTCGTGAACTCCAGACGCATTAACATTGTAACTGTTATTGTCGGATGATTCGTCACTGATGTTGGAGTTTTCACCATCATCATTGGCTTCTGCTGGCTCGGCACAATTATTTATTAATTACCTAACTATTTTCCGAGAAAAAGAGGAATTGACTCACTCTACACATCACAATCAATCTCGCTAAAATCTGACCTTATATATTTTTTGCATCATCAGGAATGTGCGATAATTTTTCTTTTTTTAATACACTGCTGCAAACAATGGTTATTAGAAAAATAACGTTGCTTCTTGTTCAATTTTCCTGTTAGTTTACATTAGATGTACCAGCTTCCTACCGTACTAATCTTCAGCGAAGTACTTTTATTTACTGTAATTAATTTTTTCTGATAATTTTCATGTGAACAAAACGGTTGATGCACGTACTTTTTACATCCCAAAATAATTCAAAATTAATTTTAGTACAATCCCTTGTAGTTTGAGAAAAAAACGGCGAAAAATAAGACCATGCACAGTTCAAGTATCAACTGATTACGTAATTTCCATAAAATTCTTAATTAATCTCGCTGAGCCTAACCTTAAATTGTTCTTAGAAATGTCAAAAATTGGCGTCAACTCCCCTTTTTTCAGATAATAGCTAGGTATTTCATAAATAATTTTATAAGGCTACAACATCACATTGACCCAATCTATAAGGTTGGAAACTTTTATTATCGCCGGACTTATTTTAATAACAAATAATTTGCATGGAATACATGCTCGTAAAGTTTTTGAGCCGACCGTTTTTTTCCTAACAGGAGGGTTATAACTCGATGGTAACTTTCCAAAAAGTTGTTCGTTAAATGCCTTAACCGGTATACACTGAATCCTACGAATTAATATATTTTTATTAGTCCTCTTATAATTTTTTCATTGTAATTTGTTCATGTTGTCATTCGTACGGTAACAAAATAATGTATATTTTCAAAAAATTAATTTTGAATTGTTCTCCATTAAGCAAAAATAATTGTATTCAAAAAATTTGTATTCATTATTTGTAAAAAATAGTCGAAAATACAACTCAACAAACACTACTATTATTAATTTCTACATTTCAGATAAGTAATAAGACATATCACAATTGTCTATCACGAGTTAGTATAAAAATTGATAGTGATAATCAACCATTACAGATTTTTCTAGTTATTATTATTTTCGACTGTACTATGACGACATTGACGACCAAAAAAGTCATCAAAAATAAATACTAATAACAAAAATTCCTAAACTTTATTATAGTTTTAAATCTAGACTCTGTAAAGTATTATTATTATTTTTTTTTTCTTTATCACAAAATGAATTGCCGTTTGGTTTATAATCAAATTGTTAAGATTTTTTTAAAAACGTTTGTTAGTGTGTAAAAGGAAGTCTTGAAAAATATCCTGGTTCTAGGTACCATGTACATGGTGTGTAATATGGCAAATAATTATAAATATCTAGTTATTACTCTGTATTCTGTTTTAAGGAAATTTTCATTTACCACATCCACATAATATCTTTTTTTTAATCAAACTTGATTACATGTCACATCCATTCAAAACACCATTCCGAATTGGGACGTATTTTATACTGACAATGTACGGAGAATCGATATAAATTCAAGAAATAATCAATATATAGTTCGCTTGGATTTAACTTTGAAAAAATCATGATATTTTTAGGTGACATTCTATATGGCACATTTCATGGGGTTTACTTAGGCCGATAGAATTAGCTCATTAGGCACACATCTTCGATGATATTCATCGAAGGGTGGTCAGTAGCTGATCCTTAAAAAAGCGCCCATTCACAACGCGGTCGTCATTTTCTTATTAACGATTTTATGTAAAAAAAATAGTTCAAATACCTGGTTTTTAACGATATCTGCAAGTCAATGAACAGGAACCATATTTTGTGGTACGTACTGCATTTGCAGGTATCATTAAAACGAACAGTTTGTGGCGTGAACAATCAATATCGATGCATAATTGTTTAAAGTACTCGACATATAAGACCGAAAAAATCGAAAATTTCGTAATTTTTTGACTCCGTCAAAAAATTTTTAACAGCTCTCAAACTTAGTGTGAATGTGTTTTCCGTAAGCATGAAATTACTTAAATGTTTTCGAAAAAAAAAATTTTCAACTTTTTGAGAAAATGCATTTCTTTATTAAAAATATATCTATTATTAAGTTCCATCTAACTTGGTTGACGTCATCTGAGCGGGCCCAGTGGGAGCTCATTTATTTTGTTGTGACGTCTAGTTAATGAATTCATTAACGGCATAAATGTTTTAGCAATTTTCCATCAATAAAATAGTTCTTACGAAAGTGCGACTTTTTTGCGAATCTTATTAACAAATTACAGTATCAGTATTAAACTGGTGTAAGTATCCGAAAAACTCAAATTTAAAAAAAAATGAACAATGACCAAAAAAAAAACTATTGATGTAAAATGTTTACAAGCCGAAATAATTTTTTTAATAACAATACAGTAGTTGGTAATATTTTATCGCACTACCCCAATTGAAAAAAAAAATAAAACCGGATTTCAAATGGTCCAGATCCAACTCTTTTCACTGTTCGAAATCGAACTCAGTAAGATAGTGGACTGTATATTTTTTATATCGCACGCCGGATTTGGGGGAGCGTGAAAAAAGGATGTAATAAAAGGACACAATGATAAATGCACAACACACTTTTAAACACTTTAGCCGTATATTACAAAAAACAATCTCTCTATTTAATTCTACTTCAACAAGTCATAATACTTGCTTACATGCAAGATAAAAAAAAGGCAGAACTAATTTTTTAGTGAGACGGAGAAATTACGTGTCAATCGAAATTGTGAATAGTTTTTGTTACAATAATCTTACATAAAACGATACACGTGAAAATTATAAACACGAGCGCAAAGCGACTTACCGGAAAGGGCGTTTGAGGCTGACTAACGATAACCGCAGCAGCAGCAAGCTGCTGGACAAAGGTAAGTATAAACAGAGTCTATTGGTGTATTAAGGGGGCTCCTTCGCGAAAGTCCCCTAACAGAGATATATTATTTCTTGTAAATAAAAGTCTACTAAATTTAATGGTGGTCTAAATTATATTTCGAATGGGTCAAAATTTTGAGAAATCCGAGCTCAAAGTTGTAACTATTAGCACGTGTTCCTATGGGGCAGCGTGAAAAACAATTTGTTTTCGTTTATAATAAACCTAAATTAAAAGTCCCAGCAGACTGAATATATACGTTTTGTAGATGAAGTCTTCCTCTGTAATATGCTGTATTAAAAATTGTGGATAAAGGACCATTTTAGTGAGATATTTGTGATGGAAATAAATAAATAGTGTCCGGGAGGTCAGGAGGTCACGTGGGTAGCAGACGTACTTGTTCACGACATATATATATACCATATACCTATATATTACATCGCTATACTACACCAACACAGGTGGTCTGGTCTGGTGGTGTACCCTCGTATGCACTAGACTGGTCAAAACAATAATTAATTTTTCGTACAAAGTTAAACTGCACACATAAATATCATTTTTTCCACTTCATACGTTATTAAAAATATCATAATGATTTTCAGACATATTTGTTTATTGAAAAACAAAACTTTATTTTTTGTTTGTCTTTGACCTCAGCAGTAGTCGTAGGAGCCCCCTTAATAGACGCGCGCACGCTTATGATTGGCCCTTATAGGTAAGAGAATATCCTAAAGCACGAGATTTCAAATCTCATAAACTAAATTTTCTATTTACATCAGTACAATGTTACTGATGTTGCACATTCACCGTCGGTGTAAATTTGAATTCGTTCAGTTTAGCTTGCAAATATTTTACAACAATAATTTTTTTTTCGTTTTTAAAAAAAGCTCTGCTTTTCGGATAAACCAGTTTAATACCGATATGGTCATTTGTTTATGAGATATTATAAAAAAACCTTTCGAAAAAAGACTAACTTTCGTTAAGACCACTTTTTTTATAAAAAATTATTAAAACCATTATACTGTTGAGAAATTCATAAACTAGACGTTACAACAAAGTAAATGAGCTCCCACTGAGCCTAGTCAGATGACGGCAACAAAGTCACATCTTTTTAATACATAAATGCATTTTCTCAAAAAGTTGAAAATATTTTTTTACGAAAACGTTGAAGTAGTTTTATGCTTACAAAAGACATTTTTACTAAGTTTGAGAGCTGTTAAACATTTTTTGACGGAGTAAGAAATTACGAAATTTTCGATTTTTTTGCTGTTGTATGTCAGCTATTTTAAACAATTATGCATCGATATTGATTGTTTACGTCACAAACTGTTCGTTTTAATGATACCTGCAAATTCAGTACCACAAAGTATGGTTCTTGTTGATTGGCTTACTGATATCGTTAAAAACCAGGTATTTTTACCATTTTTTTTTTTTTTTTTATAAAACCGTTAACAAGAAAATGATAACCACGTGTGAATGAACGAATTTTTAAGGATGAGCTACTGACTACCAAATCCATTTATTAAACCGTGTTAAATACTGTAAGGGATTACATCTTGTGGATTTGCTAACTCTTTTGGCCTATTTTTATATGTACAGTTGTGCCAAGAAAGAAAATAACCTTCCGGCTTCACTGTATTAATCTCCTGCTCGAAATATTCGATGAATGCATCAAAGTATGCACCGTGACAGCGATTGCACTCCTCTTTTAGATATTGAAAAGCATCCTTTATCATATTGGAAGGCAGAAATGCTAAGGCAATCAATTTTCTGAGTAACAGGTGCCTTGCTGGCCTAGTAATCTTGTTTTTTTTAATGGCAGCCTTTTTTTCAACGCATTGCGAAATACGGCCTGAAAAGTAATAATAATATTAATACTAGGGCATTCAACATATTTATAGTTAGGGGTAAATGAACCAATTACTGCACACGGAAATTTTCGACTGTGCTACATTTTTTATTTCTCAATGTTTTTCAATACACAGTAATGCAGTCTAGCTCAATCTTTATCTGCAGCATCTTATGCGATTAAAACGACAAACGTTTTTCTGTTACGTTATTTATTTTTCTTTTGAATAATTATTTTAGTTCTGATATCACTTGCTAGTATAACTATGCACGGTTATAAAAGTAGCACCAGTCGCTGCGCCCCTCTTTACTGCGCGAGTATCTCCCATAACATTTTCACGCTGAAGGCCTAGACGCAATTGCTGCACACCAATCACTACGCACGACTACAAAGTTTTGTAGTTTAGATTCATTAAGAGTCAGTCAGTTAAACAATTATAAATGTTATAATAAACAGTATGATTCAGGATTTAACGTTATTAGTGTCCGTACATGTTACAATATCTAAGCACCCAAATTTTCCATTCTGTTTTTCTTATTTTTAATTACTGTCGAGTGCGTAATAGTTGGTACCTGCTCAGTAATTGGGTCAATTACCCCTATAATATATAAACACTTATTATAAACCTGGAACATATGAAACAGGCAGCCACTTATTAATGCCTCACGATATGCTATCCTCAGGGCCTTACGCGGCCTTTTTCGTAGTCAGCCATAATGTGGCGAGGAGAGACAGCATCGAATTGTTCATTTATAAATGAGAAGATTGCCTCATAATCAGCAGTCTTACGCATGCCTTCCCATGAGTGCATAGAAAACGGGGACTGCCTTTTATTAAAAAAGCAGAATACAATTACATTTCGATTATTAAGTGAAGCAACATTCGTTGTGAGATTACATGCATCTTAACCTGTACATGTTTCAACAAATAAATGAAGGCGCAGATCGAGTTCACGGAAAAAATTCGGTCTTTTGATGTACTCCCTTTCAATAAAAAATAATTAGCTATTATTTTAGCTATCAGCTATAATATCATCAGCTATCATATCAGCTTCTAGCTATCATCAGTTATACCACAGTTCATTGACCGAAACCAAAAAAAAAAATAATGATTTACTTATATGTTTTCCAGTATAAAAAAAATGATTATTTTTCCACAAGATTTTCTCACGAAGGTGAGAATAATAGTTTTATCTAAATTAAAAGTCGGCATCATTTATTTAATTAATTATTAACGGAATAAAGTATGAAAAAACATTTATTGCACCAAACAATTTTCAATCGACGTAGCAAAACAAATAGTGTTACTGAAATCTAACTATGAAAAAATATAGTTATATATTTGTACAACACATAGTTGTTTGTAAAATTGCAGCATAATTCCCAGCAGGCACGGAAACACAATATGAATTGTAATTGAATTCTTTTTTTTTAATTCTTAAAGAATTCATTAGAATGAATTCAATATGTATTCAATATGTGATCATAATGAATTCTTAATGAATTCTTTTTAAATATAATTTTACGTCGTTAAGTACACGTTAAGAATTCATAAATTCATCAACTTATGCCATGTGAGATGGGCCCAACAAGAGTTCTTAAAGAATTCATTAGTCTTCATGTAAAAAATCTTTATCGACTGCCTGAAATTATCGCACATATATATATCTGCCTGATAACTTAATTCGTTTCCAGCGAAATTCAAATGATTTATTTATTTAATTACAAATAATAACCTGAACATCAAAATAAATTGATGTCACTTTGTTACGAGGTTAATCCCGACACAACTTTCTTTTATCTACAACTACGATATGGTTATCATTATTACTCGTATTTTATTATAATTAATAAAAAGAGTTTAAATTTTGCGGGGAACGGGCTAAAGTATGTATGTGTGTACATTGGGTGCGTTTTTTTAAGTAGTCGGTCGATCGGTAACCTTGTTCATGAATCTATTTAGATGTTTATACTTGAAAACTCTCGGTGCCGATCACCAGGACATCGTCATCAGCACCGTCGTATACCTGGACTCCTTTATGAGTCTATTTAAATATTTATAACTAAAAGCTCTCGGTGCCGATCACCAGGACATCGCCATCGGCACCTCTCCGTATACCTAGACTCTCGTTAGAGTCTAATTGAATTTTTTAAATTAAAAACTATAGGTGACGATTACCAGAACATCGTCATCGGTACCCTCGTATACCTAGACTCTCGTTAGAGTCTAATTAAATTTTTTTAATTAAAAACTCTAAGTGACGATTACCAGAACATCGTCATTAGCACCCTCGTGTACCTAGACTCGTTTCTGGCTGTATTTAGTAGTTTATAACTAATGAAAACATTGAATTTCAAATGGAATCCTAAAATCATCAAAAGAGTATACGAAACAAAAATGTAGTCATCATGTGAAGACTTGGCTTCAACATACCTCTGACAGGCTTAAACAAAAAACTAAGAAGACTACTGCCGCAGAGCTGGCTCTGAACCTGTTATTTTAAGTTGAGAACATTACTTTGTTTTGATGTTTAATGCTTTCAAGAAGTATTTTCATTGTAGTTACTTAGAAGTTTTACTATCGTTCTAAAACGAAACCCGTTTTTACACATATATTTCAAATTTTATTCACATGTATTTCAAATCTGTTCTTTAAATTATTATACAGATTTTTGAAACCTCACATTTAACTGAGTATAATTATAAAAAACAACATAATTTTTGTTATTATTTTTTACTCAATCAAAAAGCACTTAAAAATGTTAATTGAAGTAGATTAAAATAGTTTCAAAATTTAACATTTACATAATAAATTCATTACTTTTTGTCAGTCACTGCTTGTTTCAATACAAAAGATCGAAGCTAGTCTATTTTAAATAGTCAGTCAATGCTAAGACTAATTTATATCAGTATGTAAAATACGATGTAACTTTTTTGTAGTAATTATTGTCAGAGCCTAGACCATCGTATTTCCTTGAGACGTACCTAAGCACCCTAAAAATTATTACTGGGTTAATTGATTTAAGAGATTGCATTGTTACTAACATGTGTTTCATAATCATTAGGAAAATTTTTTTTTGTATTTCATTTTGATCCCACGGTACTTAAAAATTAAACTTGAATAAAAAATTATTCCGTTAACAAGTCGGTTTTATTCTGTACACACTTACTCACTCCGGCTTTGGATATACATTGTTATCCGAAAAAAGTCTGCAGACAAGTGGAATTGAACTCAGGTAGCTAGAGCCGGCGTGTGACACAAACACGCTTCACCACTCGACTATCGAGGATTCGGAAATTCCCTAACATTAAACGCCTACATTAACTATTTACAAAAGCTTTGATTTTTTGTTATTTTAATTTCCTCTTGTGATTAAAAAATTGTGTAAAAAATCTCTCTGCTCTTCTCGCTTATGGACAACGCTATTTTATAACTTTTTATTACACGCGCACTTATCTCTACATATTATAGCAACGTCGTACGATCTGGATTATAAATTATTGTAAGTACATGATCTTATGATGCAAATTATAAAATAAAGTCTTCGGACGTGTAATAAAAATTATTTTTAACACAAATAAATAACAAATTGAGATTGCAAAAAAAATCGTATAATAGCGAGCTTCCATATTTAGGACAAGCTTCGGAGCTTCACCATAAACATGATTAACTTTCGACCTTAAGACTCCCAGTGCTTTCGTAGCACAGGTGGCTCGCACGCGTGTCTATCGTTTCGTTTTTGCATGCTCGGGTTCGAATCTCAGTATGGAAGATAACTTTTTTTTTTGTTTCAGTGGTCTTACTGGTTATTCTGTATTTTTTACTCGACAAACTCTTTTATCATTATTACTTATGCAGATATTTAAATTTAAATTAAATATTAAATACCTTAAAAATTTTTATTTTCACTGTCCAATAAGCTCCAGATTGTATTTTTGTATCTTATACATACTTCTTTATTTAACTTTTATTTGATTCATATAAATAAGTTTTTTGCTACTTCGAGAAAAAAATAATAAATAGGATGTCGTATAAAAATTTTTCTTATAACTTTATAATAATTCTTCAGATTTATTTTGAATTATAGTGATAGCTTATTTCGTGTCGTTTTAGTTGTTAAAAAGTAAAGCAGTGTTAAAAAACAAAAAAAATTCATGCACAAACGAAAAAAGTCTCAAAATGATATATAATTTAAGTTTCATTTATTTTTTGTAGCAACAGGCGAAAATCAATGAAGTAGTGCACCATAATAAACTTTTACTATCTTATTAAACATTTAATTTTTACTTACGTGTCTACCTAATTAATAGTAATAGAGTGGGCATGTGTGTGTCTCGCGTGGTGTTCCCTACTTATCGCCCGGCCTCTGGCCTGAAAGACGCTCGAGTAGCTTTACAGCAAGTAGCTTGACTTTTAGAATTTTTAAATATGGTGTAGTGATTTGAACAGTAAATGAGTAGGGAACACCGCGCGAGACACACACATGCCTTTGCCTTCAAGAAGCTAATGAATAATTGACCAACGAGTTAAGTTCTTTTTGTGACGCACCTCCTTACCAGCTTCTCAATCTTACGTAACACAGCATTGAAAAATTATTTATTTTGATGTATTCGACACAAAGAGTTGACAACGTACATAAATTCAAATAAAAGTTATACTCAGAAATTGAAACAGAATAATCCATTACTTAAAAAAAAAAAAAAAAAAAAAAAAAATGATGGTGAAAATGAGGATCGAACCCAGCATTGCAAAATAACCTCTCCATAGGTATAAGCCTTAACCGTCTGAGCTATCGAGACATCGTGTCATGATAGTTTGGAAGTCACATATGCTCATCGACCACCTCCAGAGCTTGGCCTACAGCTTATGATGAGTAAAATTAATAAATCTTTCTACTCATCTGTGATCGTGAAGTACGTAATTTCATATAATTTTATTTAATTCTTGTTAGGGCGGAAAAAAATTTAAGGTGTGTACTGGAGAAAAGTTGCAGTTACTCAATGTAGCGAAAAAACATTTTTTGACATGGACGATCTTATTGGACATGTTTGGGTCACTTAACTGTTTATTTAATACGTCTGCTTTTCCAGCAACAAAACATATGCTTGATAAGCTTTCAAAATTACAAACGGAATCAATCACCTATCATTCTGTATGTTCCTCATGTTCAAAGTATTTAAGTAAAATACACGAATTAAAAGACAGTATAAAATGCGATTGTAATTGTGTACTTGACTTGCCGAATGATGGTACATTTTTTATCGAACTAAGTATAAAAGATCAATTACAAAAATTATTTTCTAATTCAGCGATTGTGGAAAGCCTAGCACACAGGTTTAAAAGAAAAAAACGAACAGAAAGTAATGTAGAGGACATTTTTAATGGAAAAAAGTATAGACAATTGGCCAGGTGCAAGTGATAGGAGGAGATAGATGAGTCGACGCCAGCGTGCGTAGTGGCGAAAACAGGAAATCTAGGGTACCAAATTACTGTAATTTTTGCTTAAATAAGGAAAAAATAACAGTATTTCGTCGAATTTACAGATGTTATCATCACGTATGCATAAATAGTATTAATATTATGAAATTCCAGTTACACAAATGTAAAAATATAAACTTTGTTGTGCCAAGAACGGTCGTAAAATGTTTGAATGTAACAATATATTAATGAAACCTCGTTAGTTTTCGATTCAGAGCACACTCTCAGAAGCAGACGGCAACGAAAAAAGATAGTTACGCAAAATAAGACATGATCTCTGTGATTTCTATTATTTAAAGGTTTATGGAATATAAGTGTAAGACTGCAGTGCTGTGTTGTTTAGTGTAACAGCAGCGCAAACACAGATTACAGTAAAATTACATGAATTTAGATGATTATCCGGCCAACTGTAAATAAAGGTACTTTTCACGTGCATTGTAATTTAGACAGTTTTCAAAATAATCTGAATAAAACGTGCATGCAAGTTAACTTAGTAGGGAGCTGAAGTTACCGAGGTCTGCCTTATTACGATGGCACTTGTCAAATTGCTAACTCCATCACTTTGAAATTCGAACATCGCACACATGACTACTTTCAACCAACTGTTTACCTTTTTTTAAGGCTTCAGAGTCAAAACAAATCGAGTGTGTGATATTCCCCTAAAGCCTCTTTTTATGATAACATCCATTATCAGATGAATAAATATAATAATTTTTTGCTAACTAATTGATTGTTACTAAAAAGGTGCATCAGTATATGCTGTTGACATATAATGTGGGTACTCGCGGTTGCATTATTTTGACAGCAAGGGTGGCGTTGCATGACATGACTCAGTCAAAAATTTATAGCTATGAATATGCCTATAATTTATAGCTATAATTATAGCTATAACTACCTATAAAACAGCTATAATAATGTATAAAATTCAGCTATAAACATAGCTATAAACTACAGCTGTAAATTTTTCACAAATAATGAATAAAAATTAGTTTAAAATCAGATTTTTTCAACATATATCGATCAGTACAGATGGTATCATCCCTATGATAACAGTAAAACTGGGGGCCTAAAGTATTTTTGAATAAGTAGAAAAAAAAACTAGGAATCATATACAATTTCAAGTTTTTTATAAATTGTTTAAAGATACTGCAGTTTTGATATAGCCATACTGCATCACATCACATATGTTTTCTAAAACCGAAAGAAAGAGGGATGAGAAATAAGATAAGCTGTTTCAAGTGGGTAAAAGAATTATGGGAGATATGGGTGTCAAAGAACTACACAATTTCTTAGTTACGAGGAAAATTTTAGTATGTGAAGGGGGGGTGAGGGATGGAAAAACATATGTGATGTGATGCAGTATGGCTCAAATTATGAGGGGGTAAAAAAAAACAAAGATTGGAGGGAAAGGAAGTCAGAGGAGCTATAAAAATTAATGTTTATGGGCTGCAGTTCTGTGTGCTTGTATCAGAGTGATTTGTATTGAGAAAAAAAGACATAAAACATGAAAAAGTAAAACTGAGAATTATCCAAGTTATGAGTTTTAGAACATTTATTCATACCTTCTTGTACATACAAATTATTCATTCTACAACTTGAACCTTACGTCATATGACGTAAATATTTACAAATATTTTTACACACATATTTGTTAACTCCAAGAAAACAATTTCAAAATGATGTTGCAAAAATACATTGTCGGTAAGAGACTGAAACTTTTCTTTTACAGTTTCTTTATAATTTGACCAGAATTTTTCTTCACAACATCTTCTATCACCGAATCATCAATTTTTTTTACTGTATCAGTTCTTTCATCCACACACACACTTGCAGCTGCAAGTCCATAAAAGGTTGGTTTCTGCATCACTACTGTAGTACCGTAGGGTTTCTTTTTTTACACCCGTCTTGCTTATTGTTATCCTGGTAAAAATCGAATATAATAGATTTTTTTCCATAAGATGTGGTAAACAACAACTCGATGTCACTAAAATGTATTCGATCCAATACTTCTGTAGCCGTATTATTGAAATAATCTGACTCTGATTAAAATGATTTTGCATTTCACTTCACATTTTTGAACTAAGATTTAACCCTTCAGTGATTTCATTCCTTGATAAAAGAATCAAAGGTTCGAACACTTGTTTGTCAAAATCATATAGTATTATCCAACTGATCTTTTTTGTAGAAGATTTATTTAAAGCATATGTAGTAGTTAATACATTCAAGCTAGAATAAGACGTGGGATCAGTGTTTTCGTCTTCATGGGACTTGTAGGGAGTTTTCATTTTGAAGAAATGCATCCCTTTTACGTCTCGAAACAACACACCCGTCGTCGCCATTTTCAAACGTTATAAAAATTTTCTTGTACTATAGTCACCATGGCACTTTAGCACTGAACACTTGCGATGATAAAATACGTTATTTACGATTGCTAGGGGTTATCTTAACGTATCGGTTGCTCGACTACTGACACATAAATTGTGCAGATCTTCTCCCTCTTGTGGGCGAGATCGATTGGTGCCATCTAAAAAGATGGTTGTTGTATTGAATTGCTCTACGAACCCTTTATCATACCAGATGAGTGAGTACACCACTGTCCCATCTTTGTTTGGAGCTGCTGATAAAAGAACGCTGTCCATTTTGCGTTGTATGTTATCCCATGTATAAGTCAATGAATTTTTATCCTATGAAAACGCTTCTCCTAATGCTTTAATGTTTGAAGCGTTATCGATGTTTGTCGTTTTACAATAAGTTTCTATGCTTTTATTTTTCAATCGAAGAGCATGTCGTTCTACAGTGCTCTTCTTTACTTGGCTAACAACGCTAGCTGGATACCTTAAAAAACCAAAAAAAAACTATTGAAGACAAATTTTGTGTGTCCGTATGGTTGTTTACATATTTTTTTTAATTTTACTTTTTTTATATCGACCATCCAATCCAATGTTAATGACAGTATAAAAACATATCAATAAGTGCAGTTCGATAAAAAACAAAAAGTTAAAGAATGTCATTGAATTTCTGCTATTTTTAGCATTTGAAATACTTATAACTTTTTTTTTTTTTTTTTTTATATTAGAGTGCTCTACGTCCGGCTCCTTTAACAAGGGCACTACTGTTTAGGCGCCAGGTAGGGTCCCGTGGCCTTTTCAATTAGAACGGACCCACCAAAGTTTTTTTAATGTATTTTTGCCTGCTGAACACGATTATCGATGGTGGGTCGCGATCCGGATGGACAATTTTTTTTTATCAACAAATTTTATAAACAAATAAAAATTATTCATTTTTTTGGAAAAAAAAATTTTTTTCCTATTCTTTAGCTCATTTTGAACAAAAAAATTTACAAACACCATATGCCTAAACCCAATACTTTTCCCGTAAAAAATTCGACAACTTTCAAAAAATGCATTTTTTGCTATTTTCAATAGCTTGCTACTTAAAGCCTGATTAATATTTTTCAACTCAACACCTCTCAAATTGTGAGCCAAACATAGTATTTGATGAATACGTAAAGACCAATTGATTTTATTTGGTTGTTCTTATCCAGCGAGCTTGACTGTCTGTGCCTTTTTAATGTGACCGTACGGCCTCGGCGCAATACAATATATCCTGGAATTAAAGGGGGCTCCAGCGAGCACTGGTACCAACCCGAAAACTATTCGGTTAGTTGGTATCACTTCTGTGAGTACATATCTATATATACGTGTATATATAAGCGAGCAACATCATCTATATATGTGATGTGTCCGTACCTATGGTAAACAAACAGCAGCTTCTGTTACGTACAGAGCGTTTTATTTAGAATTAGTATTTTTGTGTTATAAAAAATGAAAGAAATCACACATTACTGTAAGATTCATCAAGACTTGCAGGATGCTGAAATGATTTTGCAACAGCAAAAAAGAAATAAAAAAGTAATTGATGATAACAAACAAAAATTAATTGTATTCAAAGGTATTATTAATGATAAGATAATTTATAAAATGGCCAAAGAATCGATATCAATAGAAGTATTAGTGGATGCACATTAAAAAGATCCTACAAATGGCATCACCTCATTATTATCTATGAGTGTAAATAATAAAGTAACAGTTACTTCAAATAAAAAAATTATTGACGCAATTTTTGATGAAATAAAAAGTAATTGCAGTTAAAATTTTTCAATGTTCTATTTTATTTTAAAAAAACAAGTGTCAGTAATCCATAAGAGAACACGATTAAAAAAGAGTTACAAATGACATGAAACTTATGTAAGTACTTGCAGTATAATTCTGAAATATTCAAAAGCGCGCGCCTTACAAACAACAAGATGGCATCCCGTCATGACCCTGCTAATTCAATGACTTGATCAATACTTTACAAAATATCTCAAATATTTCCAGGCTTACCTATAGTTTTGAAGGTACCGTCTGAAAGCTGAGATGTTTTTCTATAAAACAATTACAGTCCTGACCGACATGTAACTCTTTAATTATTGTTAGAAAATACCGATGTTTTCACGTTGCTCTATGAGAGGCTATGTATAATGTACGAACTTTGAGAGCAAATATCTCAAAATTTTCCAGGGTTAGAGGGGTAAATAAGGACACCGTTGGAATCAGCGTGTTTTTATCTATCAATTAAGCTACCTGTGACCTCCTAACTCCTCCCGCTGGAGCCCCCTTATAGATTGTTTGTTATGTATTTTTGCCTGCTGAACATGATTATTGATGGTGGGTCGTAATATCGAAGGTGATCAATGTTTTTTTATTAACAAATTTTATAAACAAATTGCAAAAATGTAATTTTTTCTAAAAATAATGCTTTCTTTGCTTTTATTATATTTTTTTACTAAAAAGTTTTTGATTCTCCAGTTTATATAGGGGCTTATGGTAGTATATATATAGCTATGTAGTCAGTTTCTTGTTGTCAACAAATTAGCATATACCAGTTGTAACATCGGTGTATCCACATTAATTTTTTTTCCTCTTGCTTCAAATCTTTCCGTGCCGATTTTAAAATACAAAACGCAGGGGCCAACGTGCATCTGCAAAGAGGTGAATCACCTACAAGAATGCTCGTAGCTAAGGTACTACGACCATGCATGACTCACTTACATGCACGCTGGCCCACGCTGACCGGAAATGCAAAATAAAATATTTTTCTACAACCATCGATACAAAAGTTTAACTGGGAACAGTTAAACTGAAATATTAAATTCAGATATAATGTTAGATAAACATAAGGTTGAAAATTAGGATAGCTTAGAATTAATGCATAGAAATAAGCGAAAATATTATTACAAGCCAGAATCATCACAAACAACCAGTACGTACTACACCACTAGCAAACAACTACATTACATATTAACTATAACAAATTTGGTACACAACTTTAGTAACCTTCAAAGAACTATCCGATTTTTACCATTCAAGTTAGCAAACTCATAATTTACAGAGTAACCATTTTTTCATCGAATTAATAATTTCATAAACATACTGCAATAGTCTAATTTGTAATCTAGTTGATTGCTAACACCTTTTCCCGAATGTAAAGGAAAAACGGAAAATAGCCCTTCCCTTTTTCTTGACTCGGAGAGAGAGTCCGTATGCCTGCCTCCAATAGGGGTAACAGAGTCCTGATTCCCCAGGGTACCACGAGACGACTCCCTCTCCAACTACTAGCAGCAGAAAAACATGTTTACCGAAATTATACCAAAATTCCGCATTATTTTCGTAACATTATAAACATTCAAACTACCGGTAAAACAAATTATGTTAACTCACAACAAGCAAAGCACTAGTATTATAACAACTGCTATTCTTATTATCATCATTATGATTATTATTATTATTATTATTATTATTATTATTATTATTGTTACTACTATTATTATAAATACCACCGCTAATTATAAGTTAGTACGGCCGCAGCCACCGTTTTGGCGCTTAAGTAGTAGTATTAACTAACAACTCACCAATCGTTTGTTCACCCTAGCATCAACCGAATTGTTAAGCGATTTTCACCGCTCTTTTTGCAATGAACTTAGCTGAACGAACAACCAATGTGTAGCATTAGTAAATATTAACAACACCTAGTCGTAATGTTAAGATTAAAATATATTGAAATTCTGTCAACTTTTGATGTAAAAGAGAAAGGGAGGGCATGAGTAAGTGAATCACCTTCCCTTCTCTTGACGCACAGAGGAGAACAAGCCGGATGTGGGATGTGCCAATTTCTGAGTGGCTAAACTAGAGCAGTTCTAGCCAATTAGATTTTCGGTTATTGTCTTTTCTTCAAAATTTTCCCCCGGCAAGCTTTCCTGCGTTTTTCAAGCCAGCGCGTGACCGAGGTCCGCTTCTCGCAATAAAAAGGCCCGTAGGCCCAGAGGAAAATCAGTTTGCAGTTCGTAGTTCAGAGTTTGACTCGACTCGACTCGGCTCGAAGATAGCCCTTCAAAGTGGACTGAGTAGTAAGAGTCCGCCTCTGCTACAACCCAGTCTACTGCGAAGTGAGGTAAACCAATTCAATTCGGCACGCGAAATTCGACGATACCCTTCGAAGTAGACTGAGTAGTGAGAGCCCGACTCTGCTACAACCCAGTCTTCTGCGAAGCGAGGACACTGTCGAATTTCGCTACCACCCTCGTACGATCAACTGGTTGCCAGAGTCCGTCTCTACTGCCACTTGATCTTCCTCGAGAGCAACTGACATTCACGCTGGTTCAACGTCTGTATAACAACTTTCACGTTTAAATAAAAGTAAGTGACAACATATCATATTTTTTCTTTTGACCAAGTGTTTCCTTTTGCGCGAATACCATTACTCGCCCTAGTATTGGTACCCGTGGATCACCGGGAAGTGTAAAGTGTTTTCGTTTGCGCGAACGCCATATTAATACCCGCGGATCACCGGGAAGTATAAAGTGTTTTTGTTTGCGCGAACGCCATTACTCGCCATAGTATTGGCACCCATGGATCACCGGGAAGTATAAAGTGTTTTGTTTGCGCGAATACCATATTAATACCCGTGGATCACCGTGAAGTATAAAGTGTTTTGTTTGCGCGAATACCATATTAATACCCGTGGATCACCGGGAAGTATAAAGTGTTTTCCGCGAACGCCACTACTCGCCACAGTATTGGCACCCTTCGGTCACCGGTAATAACAAATTAATCTCCAGTATAAAGTGTTCTTCGCGAATGCCATTACTCGCCACAGTATTGGCATCCTTCGGTCATCGATAATATCAAATTAGCCACGGACAATCCGTTGCCCTCCGTGGTAATAATACTATTAGAATAACAACGAACGATCGAGTTAAGGCAAATGCCTACCGTGATATTAATGTGTCAAGGTCAAATTACATACGATATCCTTACTCGTGACGGTGTTAACTGTTTTTAGATCGTGAACGAGGTATACACCGCTCTTGACAAAAGAAAACCGCGAGCAGGTGCATCGGAATATTGCACAGCAGTCAGTCTTAGTCGCGTGAAAGCAATTGTACCGCTTTTTGAGTAACGCGTCTTTAAGCTGAATGACCCTTTTAACCCCGCGTCCCACCTACGCGCCCAGTGTGAATCCCGAGCTATTGAGCGAAAGCTTAGGCTCAAATAATACGTTGCGCCGACGTAACAGTAATCAAAAGTTTTTGATCTTATCAATGTGTGCAAAATAAAATTTAAGAAAATATAACAGGACTACCCCAAAGTATAATAATGTGATAATACGTAGTTTATTAAGGTACGATACATTTCTTTGTTTAGAATCTATTTTATAGTATACTGCATCTTGTACATATATACATATCTTACGAAGGTACCACAATTTTTGTTATTTTATTTTCCACTGTACTTATTTTTACACGTGTTTTCTTTTTTACAATTACAAAAATAAGTGCAGCACGATATTTGTTCTGCAACACATAAGCAGGTTTTTCTACTGCATACTTAACAAGAACAAGGTTGTAATAATTCTTCGTAAGGTGGAATTAAAGTTTCAATTTTTCGTGGCATAAGGAGATCGTCACACTCTATGTAACCAAACTCTTTCGGATCTAATCGTTTAACATCAACATTCAAACATTTAATTTAATAATATACTACGAAATATGCTCTTAAAATGTGCAAATTGATAGAATTAGAGGTCAAAGGTAGATCTTCAATTAAACACTGTTTTTGATGATGATAAGACCATACACGCAATTCATCAAAGCTATTGCATTTTGAATTTTTATTAACAACACATACCAAATACTCTTCAGCCTTGGTGATACTTTCATTCAAATTTGACTCAGAGTAATCTGAAAAATATAGTAATATAAAAATAACACCGAATACTGTTATCGTTAGAATATGGTCAAAATTTTCATGAAAATCGATAAGCTCTATCTTCTGATGTTTTTAGATATATTAACATGTTTTTTGGGGGGGGGGAGTCAAGGGACACATTGATCAATTTACTTTACTAATTGATTGTATACGTAACACAAATAAATTGTTTTCGAACGATTTTTGTAAGACAAAGAGTTAGACGAAAGAAGGGGATAGTATTAAAGACGTTGGGTTGTCTTGCATTTTTCTACTTAGAGTTAAAAAGCATGAAGCTGCTAAGTTCACTGAACAAAAATAACAAACGAATAAAATTAATCAACTATAAGACATTCTTAAACCCCTGCATGAACTGGAGAATTAAAAACTTTTTAGTAAAAAATTATAATAAAAGCCCCACGTTGCAGCTGTGTGAAAAACGGAAAAAGTGAATTTTTTACAGCTCACGTTTTTTTGCGGAAATAGTATGGGCTTAACAGATGTACATTATACAAAACTTTTTGTTTAAAATAAGCTCGAGAAGCGTAAAAAACTTTATTTTTAGAAAAAATTACATTTTTGCAATTTGTTTATAAAATTTGTTAATAAAAAAACATTGATCACCTCCGATATTACGACCCACCATCAATAATCATGTTCAGCAGGCAAAAATACATACAAAACAATCTATGTATGGCTGTCCAGATAACAAACATTTAATGCCAGAATATATTGTATTGCGCCGAGGCCGTACGGTCACATTAAAAAGGCACAGACAGTCAAGCTCGCTGGATAAGAACAACCAAATAAAATCAATTGGTCTTTACGTATTCATCAAATACTATGTTTGGCTCACAATTTGAGAGGTGTTGAGTTGAAAAATATTAATCAGGCTTTAAGTAGCAAGCTATTGAAAATAGCAAAAAATGCATTTTTTGAAAGTTGTCGAATTTTTTACGGGAAAAGTATTGGGTTTAGGCATATGGTGTTTGTAAATTTTTTTGTTCAAAATGAGCTAAAGAATAGGAAAAAAATTTTTTTTTCCAAAAAAATGAATAATTTTTATTTGTTTATAAAATTTGTTGATAAAAAAAAATTGTCCATCCGGATCGCGACCCACCATCGATAATCGTGTTCAGCAGGCAAAAATACATTAAAAAAACTTTGGTGGGTCCGTTCTAATTGAAAAGGCCACGGGACCCTACCTGGCGCCTAAACTATATGGGCACTTAGCACTTGGGAGAAGGAAGGGAAGAGGGATAGGAGGCCTCCCATTACTGGGAGGGGGGTAGGGGGAAATTAGCCAATTTTTGCTGCGAGAAGGTCGCCTAAACCCTCCTCGAGGAGCATTGCGTGGTGAAAAAGCACATGTGATCAATCACAGAGGTACTTGTCCAAAAAAGTCGCACTGGCCGGGAATTGAACCACGGTCTCCCGCGTGCCAATCCACGACCTAGCCGACTGAGCCACCGCGCGCTCTAAATAAATACTTATAACTCTTAACACTGATCGTTGTTTTTTATATTGCCAATCAGACAAACTTATAAAATATATTTTTGGTTAACAAAATTGTAAAATATGTCTCTAAATTATTTGTTTCAAATTTTTCGATATCAAGCATTTTTTTTTTTTTTTGTAACGAACAGGATTCTAGTAAGTGTATTACTATAAAACTCTTAAAAATATCATAAACACTTGTTGAAGAGGTACAGCTGCATATGGTACTACAAAAAAAGTTAAATGTAAAAAAATGTATTATGCTCAAACATTATAAAAATAATATTTACTTTTGAACTAGCTCATGATATGTTTCATCGGGTGTCCCAGCTCCTGGTTTTGACATCAATTCAAAATATTCCTTTTTGAACCGTGCAACAAGCTCTGCATCCTTGTTAGGGTTACATATATTGGCGTTGTGCTCTTTAAGAACTTTTGTACACTGTGACCCGTCAGAATTTTCGATCACAACAACACTACTATAACAGTGTTTGGTTTTACACGAAAAATATCTAAAAAAAAATTTTGAATTAAATTATAGTATCCATTTTATATATCATTACCAAACCACATTTCCAAATAACATATATTAACGACTATATTTATCAACCTCACTTAAAACATACGTTTGTAAAAACATATAGTAAATCGCTATAAGGAGGATGAATTATAGATAATACCGGTGCAGTTGAAGTGACGGCTATAGTTTCCCCGTACTCAACCGGCATACCGCAACTTTTGCTGCAGAAACCTCTATACCGTGCGCGTTATCAAATTAATTCAACCACAACACAAACAAACAAATCCCACCTCCTCTCCCCCACACAGGTAGTAGTTAGTATAATCTTTTTTTTGGCTATTAGCTGTAACATTGTTTTATTTTTTTAACACACGCACCTTTTTAATGCCTTTGCTTAGACACACAAAGATTCAATGTGAATTATGTTTTTAACGCTCAATTTATTTATGTGTATAGTTTTCTCCCACTTTTCATAAAAATCTTTCTCTTAATTTCCTATAGACGTATATTATATTTTACGTAACTTCACACTTTTCGTGTATCTGAATAGATACTTTTTTTGGGAAAATAAAACTTTTCTGACATGTGAGAAGGGGAAGAGGAGAGAAAAGAAATAGCGTCAAAAATGTCAGATACGCTACGATACGCATACACGTTAAACGGCTTCAAACCTTTCTTTCGAAACTTCATTCGAAACATTTTATTCATACTTACTTCTTTCCTTTCCGAGTAATTTAATACTTATAATGGTGTCCCTCAGGAGAGAACATTTTAACGCCAAAAAATTTTAATCTTCGTAACTGTCTATACAAAAGTATACATAAAAGCGCACATGTCAACTCTCTTTTCTGTTCCTCCTTGATGTGGTGTATATATTATATACATAAATCTCATTTGCAAGATTTTTTTGTCAAGAAAGTTGCGTCCGTGTCTATATACATGAGGATTAGTACGGTGTCGAGTGTCAAGTCTGGGGTATACTGCAGTCTGCGCTCACTCGCGTGCATCAATCGTTGGAATACAATTCGATGTAGTCATACACGCAACAACAACGAACACTGTCGGCCTATCATCATTACACTACATACTAGAGTAAAAATAAAATAGTAATGCCACCAACAAAGGAGAAGACCGTCAAAACGTCAAACACGAAAGAATCGTTGCATCAAAGCCAAGAGGTGACAGTGTTCGTATCATCATCATCTCAGAAGGTATATTGCCTATGTTACGCTGTTGTGTTAACCATATTTTTTAAGTTTGTGTAGTGCACAAATACGTACTCGACGAACTGCGTATGTGTATCAGCAGTGAATTTAGGTTTTTTTTCGTCTCTCATTTTTTGCGCGGCGGTATCTTCATTGTCGTCGGCGGTTCTTGTGTGTCTCTGGGGTTATTTTTTTTTGTGTGGTAAATCGAAAAAAATAGACATGTGATGATGTGTTTTCGACTTGCGTATTTACATATATGCGCACGTGCTGCTGTATAACATTATGTTGAATGTAGTTGTATGCTGTCTATTATTATTATTATGGTAGAAAAATGTTCCGTCATCCTATTTCGATGTAATTAAATAGAGCACGTTCGAAAATTACCTTTCGATACTTCAATCATCCGTTCCAATAACGTGCAGAAATTCAGATAGGTTGTAGTAAAAAAAGAGTCCACAATAAGTACGAATTATCTTGCAATTTTGAAACGAACCATCCAGATGACGAACGGTAATTTTCGAACGAGTACAAAATTTTGTTTACAATTTTGAACGTTTTCCAACTTGTTCGCTGGTGTTTCATTATTTTTAAAAAGAATTTAAAAAAAAATTACGCTGCAGCTTATTTGATACATTGGCTGTACTAAGAAAAAATTTTTTTCTCATTGTTGAATAACGTACAAAAAATGTTTTCCTTTACGATTCAGAAAATTATGATAAAATTCATAAATAAAATTGGCGTTGACAATTTTAAGCTTAGTAATTTATATGCGATGAATGAGTCAATATGCATGGCATATTTTATTCGCAGGTACATATATAATTTTCGCAATCGTCTTTTCACTATAAATTGATTTTTTTTTTAAAGTGCGACACTAAAATACATCGGTATATTGAACAAAAATTTTATTTTGTAAATAGATTTTGTATCGACGACAAGACTTTTCCGTTTTAGAAAAATATATCTGTTGCTCAAGCGCGACGTATCACCGAAAAGCTGTATGATGACCCCAATGAGCATATCACAAAGGCAATCAGAAATATTTGTGGTGGCCCTGATTACAAAGAGCGCATTCTCTGAATAAGTTTACAGAGCTGGCGATGAAATGAAAGTATCCGAAAAAAAATTAAAAGCTAATTTCAAAAAATTCATTAAAAAAAAAAAACAGAAAAATTAAAAGAAAAAAAGGTATATTCTGTATTAATATAGCTCGGTGATTCTGCATGATTCACTATCAATTACATTGCTAACTTACTTTTATTATTTCATACATGTGATTCTTGTAGACTTCGTCGAAGCCAAGTAAGTATGAACTGTACAGCAAAATTCAACTGGAATGGACGAATGAATCTACTTTGTCGGACTCTGATGAGGTAAGCTATAAAAAAATTATTTAATTATACGAATACACTTTACACAACTTAATCATCGTTTCATACAGTTAGTTTGATAAGAAAAATTAGTTACATCACTCTAGTATATGTACAGATTGCAATTCTGAAATAATAAAATATTATTTGTATTCAGAGCTTCAGCGAGCATGATGAGAGAAGTCCCACAACAACAATGATCAATTCTTTGAATCTCCAAAAAAAAAGGAATCTAAATAATTCAACTGCGATAAATGAAGATTTAAAAGTTGGAAAAAAAATAAAGGTAAACATTTTTAAAAAATTATTAATTAAATCACCCTAAGTAAAAAACAGTAGTATACAATGGACTAAGCTTCTTTGTAATTTATGTCAAAGCTTCTATCCGTGGAATCATTGTTAGAAGGCCATTCTAAAACGATTGAACAGGTCATAATGGTAAATAACTCCACAGCCAAAAATCATGCCGCTAACTTTGAAAAAAATTTTGATTATGCTGCTGTTGAAACAACCGATGTGTGTTTTCTTTTTCAAGTAAATTTTACAGTTTACTGTCCTTTTTATAAATTTCACGCAATTGCTTTTTCGTTCAGCATGATATAATAATAAATAATAAATAATACCAATAAATCAGTGGATAAATAAAAATAATACCTGCATGTTCACTGACACTTAAGTAATAGTTCAAAAATTGCTTAATGGAACGTAATAATCTAAACTCAGTGTAACTGTAAACGAATAAACCATAGTAATTTAACTGTACTTAAAACTCTTGTAGGAATTATTGCAAGACTATAATACAAACGTAGGTGATGGATCTCCAAAAAAAAAGGAGAAAACACATCAAATAAAAAATGTTGAGATTCCAAAAAAAGTAAGTATTCAGTGGCTATAGAAATCGTTAACAATTGTATTAATTGATAATTTTTATTTTCAGCGGAACGATTTAGCAGTTGGTGAAATTGTCATGGCAAAACAAAAAATATCCGTTCTGGCCAGCAAAAATCGATAAATTTGATATAAAAAAATTGAAAAGTAAAGTTGTCGTATCTTTCTTTGGAAATGGTAAAATAAGGTTCATTGAGAAAAGAGTAAACATCAAAAAAATAAATATCCTAGCTCTGCAAGAAAGTATGTTGAAGGTGAAAGGACAAAACGATCTAATGCTCGCGTATCAACAAGCAATCGATCATCTAAAAAACCTGGGAAGTGCTGTAAGCAATTTAAGAATTCATCTATAAAATGTTAACTTGGATTCCTGCTTTTTATAGTTTCTATTACTTTTTTCTTGTTTTTAACTGCTAAAAGTTGCGTCTATTAATAAGATTACACGCAAAAAAAAAAATTTGACTGAATAGATTAATATGATCAGAAAAAAAAATTGAGATCGAAGTCGTCGTATGAATATATATATATATAGTGTAAAAACACTAAATGTTAAATATAACAGTATTTTTGTACCTAATGGCTTAGTATAAGAAGCATAATAAGTTTCATTATTTTGTAATATTTTGTTTATATATTAAGCAAGCAAGCATGTTATCAAGCAAGTGCAAAACATATTTTTTATACTTTGATTTTGTAATATTCATCGAGCTCTCTAGACATGGCATTGTAATGTAGGTAATATTTAATTATATGTGTTGCATGCGACAGAGGTAATAATAATTGTTTTTTTTTTTTTTTTTTTTTTTTTTTTTAAATATATTGTTCTTTTCCCCCTCACAGTTTAAGAAATATTTAAAATAAGTTAAAAATTATGATATGTATGCATTACTTAGTAAATATATGTATTCCTTGAAATCTATACCAAAGTTCATAAAACAAACTTTGTAAATGCGTTTTAAAAACTGCAATAAAGTTATTCTTAAAACTATTTTCTTTAAAAATGTATTTATTTTTTTATAAAATGCTTCCCATTCAAAGAGGTAAAACAAATAAAGAAAAAAGGAGTGTGTGTGTGTGTGCCACCATACATTTATGTATACAGTAAATTCATTATTACGAAACAATAATAATACCTTACCTTTTCCGCAAGGACGCGTTAATGTCATTGGCCCGATATTTCTCCCTTTGACAATCATTGGTTTGTATGATATCAAATAATCTAAGTATCACACTTTGAAATCGCTAGTGGTAATTTTTTATCGTGTGAAACTTACCTGATTGAATCGAATATTCTCGTTGGATACTTGCAACGATATTTCCAGTCAAATTTTCTTGTTGAATAGTATCCTATTTTGTTACGTGAAAAAAATATTAATAGAAAATTAGAATTCTGGATAACGTTCTCTTGATTTTAAAAAAAATTTTGTTTACACGCTTAAATTTTATGCACGCACAGTAACACGCGCTTTGTTCAAAGAATTTAGATTGTGTAATGAAGAATTCATTCGTTCCTCTTGGTTTTTGCTATCTAATCCACGTGCCGCAGTTATTGCGAAGCTAAATATAAAAATTTGAAAATGTACCGTAAATAATTGTCATGTATCCTCCGTACCGCAGGTTTGGCGTAGCTACAAGTAATGTGTTCATCTGTTTATCGGTTATTAATCCATTATTGGAATACATTATGACATTCGCCAATAAGGCTATACACGCGCAGATCCATACACACGCACACACACGCACATAAACACACACATATACCGAAGTTTTGTGACAAAGATTTTTTTTTAATCAGTCTATATATTTAATTCTTTGCGCATTAATGTTATACCGTGTCTTTTGCGGAATAAAAATCACACATTTGAACTATACTTCCAATTGTAGTAATCACGCATTTTTTGTACTTATACGGTGTATTAATCGGGTTTCTGTAAAGATACATACCATAATTTTAGCGAGGTAAATCATTGTTTCTATTGATGAACATACTCTCATACATGTAAATACACATATCAATTTTTGTGGCTTGGGATAATGCCGATTTTTTTGCGAAAAAGCAATCTTTTTACATACGATATATTTAAACATGACAATATTTATTGCTGTTATTGTATACTGGATTCTTGGTACGGATACCATTAATCTATTATTGATGTTGAATGCTGCCGTTTTTGCTGAAGAAAACTTTTTTTGTATTAGTGGAAAAAATATCATGATGTTCGTATTCAAACGTATTCAAATGCCGCATTTTTTGCATCGGCTTTTTAATACTTAATTAACTTTAAATAATAATTCATTTAACTGTTTTGAGATGATAATCAAAATCAGCGCTTGTAAAAATTACCAATACTCTTTTACAAAATACGGTATCTCTTACAGTAACTATGCAATTGATTTAACACAAATAAATAATTCATTTATTTATTTATGAACTGTCCCCTAAGTGATGGGGCTTTGAGGCTTTAGTTATCAAGTTATGCGGGTTTAAAATCTTCTCTACAGGGTTATTGGGTTTTAATTTCTTATGTTTTGGATTATGTACTTTTGAATTTTCGCGGCAGTGTTCAGTCACGTGACCCCATTTGATTTCGCACAACTTTATTTGTAAATCAGCCTTTTCACATGTGTGGCCGAATGTCCGTATGGCCGTTTGTCCTAGACCCGAAATTTTTAATCAACAATTTTGCAAAAGGTCGCCATTTTGGAATTTCGTGATTGGACTCGGCGTTCAATGTAAACCACACTTATATTTGTAATATATCCCATTATCAGCCGATTTTAACTAATTTCACATGTATTTTGACGTAATTTTTATTTTTAAGTTTTTTTACTTTTTCACTTGTTTAAACGATGAAAATTTATTTTTGGGCTTTTTTCACACTCATTCCATATGCAAAATTATTTTTCGAACAACTTTTAATTTAACGTTTCCTTATATGTTTAAGTTTTCAAGACATTTAGGAAAATTTAGAAAAAGCAGAAAAATTATTCATTTTGCATGAAAAAGTCCACAACATGTGTGTTGATTTATGTAAAGACTTTCAGGTATTGTTACTTATATTTTTTTCTTAAGTTTAAGCATAAATACGCATCGTTAAGATCAACCACTACTTTTCTAGTTTTGAGCCTCTTGTGCCTTGACTATAACTCTGCTGGCTCAGAGACGAAGTTATTATTACTAAAGAATAATAATATCGTTAAAAAAATTTTACTTGATAAAATAACTTACAATGACTTTATTACAAATAATATAATTTTCTTATAAATGGTTCAACGTCAGAAAAATAAAAAAATTGATCTCAAAAATGTGATCTTAAATTTTATACATCATAATTATGATAGTAATAAACAATGAAATTTTTTCTAAATAACAGTCTTATTATGAAGTGATTATTTGATTATTATTGCCTCAGGCTGTAAGTCATATACACTTTATTATACTGTTGACGTATTAGTAAAAAAATTAATTTGATCAAAAATTTGTAAAAATACTACCAACATTAAAAGCTTGTAATTCACGACTTCACTTATAGTTTTTATGTTTTACAATACATAGAATAAAAATTATGACGTTCCATACATTAGTTTTTACTATTATTATACGCGATCGGAAAAACCATTGCTTTGTTCCTTTGAAATTTAATGAACACAAAATAATGGTCTCACTTCAAAAAGTAAGCAAAAAAGCAGCATGAAATTGCTCCAGTTATTCGGTGTATCCTAATTCTAATACCTAATATTTATTCACGTATTTACTAGGTTAAAGATATTGATATAAGATAGTGTGTGTGTGTGTCTTCATGCCTGTGCGTGTGCACGAATTATAAACTATTAAACTTCAGTTTGGAACTGTCAAAGCTATGTTTAATTCTGCCTAACTTTACCAAACTATGACTAAAATTGTCGAATCTTGCCTAAATTTTCCGAACCTTGCATGATTTTGCAAAACCTTGCCTCCCTAGTAGCACAATCTTACTCAAGGGAAGTGCGTAAGACGACAAGCTGTCTGCTTCTGGGATCTAACTTAAGTTGGATGCAAGATGAATACGCAAGATGTCTTGCACGAATCTTATGCAAATCTTGTTACGTAAAATAATTAGTAAAATATTATTACGCAAGTAGTCTTGCAGCAGAAGTGAGTAGGTATACTGGGAGGGTTCTGGCTCACCTCCCCCCTTCCCCCTAGGGGGGAGCTGTAGCATGAGGCTTCTGGAGGGGGAAGATATAGCGTGAGGGTTCTGGCTCACTGGGGGAAGAGTTGTAGCGCGAGGGTATGGGGCTCCTTCCAAGTGGACAGCTGCCGCGGAGGGAGAGTCACGTGTGGGTGAGAGGTCGTGGGTCAGCCGTGCTGTTGCACGAGCTTATCCGCGCTCCCCCCTCTTCTAGTGTCGGCTTGTTCCCCAAACTAGGTTTGGGATGGGACCACTTACCTACACGCATGAAAATGTACACATGCGTACGCCCATGTATAAGTGCATGTTTAAGTGCTTACGCTTATCCGAATGATCATGTATGTAGATATCAATGAAATGGATAGGGTAAGCGTTTAGTTGAATCATGCACTTTTCTGCACAACCCTATAAACGTTATACCGTGTTATCACAAAATATACCCTAGGGATGTAAGCAATACTTCTCTAAATAGGACCATTGAAAGTGTAGTTGTTACGATTGTAAACGAAAATTTATTACAAGTTCTAAATTTTCGACGAAGGCGAACGTTTCCCTTCGATAAAATTGCATCGAATGCAGTGGTTGAGGTGTTAGTGTGGCCAAAGTATTATTGATATTATTGCATCCACACTACTAAAATTAGTGAGTTGAAGCGAGTGTACCCAATTATGTTTACTGGTACCTACCAATGGTATAGTTGTAATTCTCTCAATTCTGTAAGAGCGCCGTCCACATGTTGGTGTATTTCAGAGAAGACGGATATGCAACTTTGACGGCAATAAATCTACAAGAGTTCCAGCGTGCAATGGGGGAGGATTTCATTTATTGAAAGCGTGACGTCATTGATAACAGTAGGTAAAATTTTAAATGAAAAATTCTACATAGATTTCATTTTATACAACTTTTATTCTTCACAACTTTTTTATTCTAATAAATTTTTTTCTTACATAATTCAACAATGGATTGCATCAGCAGCATCCAAATAATTTTTTTTTAAAGCGATGGAAACTCAAGTGGTTATCTCCTGTTTATACGAAGAGTTAACAATTTTTTTAAAGTGATAAAAACAGAACAGTATTACGTAAAGAGTATTGTGATAGTAATTATTTCTTTAATCTTACTTAAGTTAAATATTTTGTGTGAGAACATTTTTTACCCGTGATAATATATTTTTTTACTAAAAAATGTAAATAAATATTTTTTGACAGTAATACGTGTTATTTATGGCTTACAATGTGACGTGATGGCATCATATATTCCTGAATGTTAATCACAGCACACTCTATGGTAGATTCCAAATACGCAGCTGTATTATCTTCATAAACGTAAATTTGGTTAGCATTTTTTGCTACAGCGTACAAGTACTGCTGTAATTTTCTAATTGAACAATCACCTTTGAACCAGCGAAGTCCATGCACTTTCTTTGACTGGTAATCGTTCTTTTGACGCATATCTATCGGTAAGGTAGAAAAATTACACAGGGGCCGCACAATCCAATGACTGGTCGCTGCTGTCGTAAGAGACACAACAGCCACTTCTTTGGGTAAAAACTGTCGAGAAGCGTCGAGAAAACCTTCAATCTCTATAACATAATCCGTGTATACATCCATTTTTTATTTTGTAGCTTAAAAACGTTGTACTAACTCTGACAAACGCGTATCCGTCAAGTTTGATGATGCGTGATAAACTAACCAACACTCTGCGCTGAAATTCGTTTATATACGTCCTACTCTGTGCTACTGTATGTATATGGGTGATTCTGCTGTAACTTGCTCAGATCGTGTCCAGTACTCACACTCACGTGCGTAATGAAATTCAAAACTTTAAGAACGTCAAATTGTGTTAAATATTGCCTACTTTACTTCACATATTATTTTATACCAATATATTGATCACTTCATTGAGATAATCAATCTAGAGTCGAATTTTCCATTCTGACCCATGTCCACAACTCAATTTCACTCATAAAAACTTTCACCTGTAAAAAATAAGGCTTATCTACGACTTGGGCGTGTAAGCATTATATACTCTAGCTAATAATAATTAGATTTGTACCTTAGTCACACCAAAAATCGACGAAGACGAGTGAGTTTTTACTGCATACATTTTGTCCGCATATTTGCTCCATAATCGGGGTTTTAACAAAAATCAGCTCAAACTAGTATTTTTTTAAATTGGAAATGCTAACCAATAATAACTTTTCAAAGTACAGGACTAACGTGAATAAATCCTTACGATAGTAGTACCTGAAGCTGTTACCTCTCGAATAGCCAAGCTCTCCTTTTTGCGTATTTCGAGCGTACAAACATTTTATTCCGTTCTGACCCCCCATGGGACAACCACTCGGTGTACATGTGCAGATACGCAAACTACAGTTTCTTATTGCATTTGAGGCTAGTAAATAAAGTATGGGTGCACAAGTCATTGTAATACGTCTATGATTCGTACGAGCACTACAAACGTTGAAAATTCCATTACGAACTTTTCCATTCCAACCCTACCTCATCTCACAGTACCGTTTTTTTTTCATTTTAGAGCAATCAATCCCAGCCAAACTTTTTTTTCATCACTGTTGGGATAAAAGACGAGACACGTGTCTCGGGGTTTCGTCCAATTGGCCTCTTTTCGCTACATAAATGCAAAAACGGTGGTGCTACTTCCAACGTTGGTAGCTAAGTGGTGCACTCCATTAGGTGGCTTTATCTGGGCTTAAATGAAAGAAAAAATATAGTCCTAATTAAAACAAAAATCTTCGAATTTTATGCCCTGAATGAAAAGTTATAGTGATTTTATGAAAAATACTGAATTTCAGCCAAAATCACATTATTAGCGATATTTACGCTCTAATTGAAACAGCTGTAACTTTCTAATGAAAGCACATAATCGAACAAATTTTTTTTTTCAATCAATAGG
This sequence comes from Copidosoma floridanum, assembly GCF_036245765.1. Classification (NCBI taxonomy): domain Eukaryota; kingdom Metazoa; phylum Arthropoda; class Insecta; order Hymenoptera; family Encyrtidae; genus Copidosoma; species Copidosoma floridanum. The sequence goes on from NW_028321911.1 coordinate 8,436,875, forward strand.
TCTTGATCCCAGCTTTCAATTTAGCCCAGTAAAGACACTCGAACTGTTGAAGGAGCTTAGCTATATGTGTTAGAAAGAGATACAATTTTCCGAAAATCGATGAAAACTGACTTTTATAAAATTTCGTATAACTTTTGACCAGCAAATTCGGTGGTTGCATCGCTTTAGATATTTGTTACTGATGTTGTGTACAGTAGAAATACCATGAAAAAAAATTTTTTTAAACCAACTTCTTTTTAAAAAAATTTTCAAGTCGATCTGAGCAAGTTACGGCAGAATCACCCATATGTTTTATGTAAGTTAATCATTGGTTCTTGATATTTTAATCTTACGCTAGTTTTAGGGGAAGGTTAAATAAATTATAACAATAATATAAACTCTATACATTCATTTGTGATAACAATTTTAAAAAAAATACAGTTTTATTAAGTTCTTACTACACATCATCTTCAGAGTCAGCAACATTTTCGCCCTGCATGGCAAAATAGAATTTTTTCACTCGTTTGACATTGTGGGTGGCACACATGGATTTATACGCACTGTTATGATGAGGACATGTAGTTGCTAATGTTGGGAGTTCAAACTCTAGATAATAAACTATGCCATTAACTTAAAAATTAAACCTTTCGAGCCACCTTTTCTTTAATTCTCTAATTACAAAAATCTTCTTAGCATCTTTGAGATTTTCTCGTAGTATATTCCTAACTTCTGTATAGTTATTATCAGATTTCCTATCTAATCCATGATAGTAAAGCTCAAGCAATACATTCTCACGTTTAAATTTTTTACTCAACTTACGCCAAGGAAACGGTGGTTTAAAAAGAAACACATGTGGTTCAAAGCTCTGACTTAACGAAATAATTACTAATTCTTTTATCACATAATCATTACCGGGCTTTTTAAAGCCTTGCATGTCCACTACATACTCCATCATAGCATCGAATAGACTGACACAAATGACTAATGCTCTTTTATTTTTCATGAGAAAGTTTAGACAAGTGTTCTCACATCACCACTCACGGGATTATACTTGACTATGCGATCATGTAGAATCAAACAATAAGCAGCTGTTCCTTGCAGAAAATTATCTCCTGACTCGAATTCCAAACGCACATCAACTGGTGCGCTTTTCAGAGCTTTATTTTTTTTTTCAACAGTCAATAACGATGAGTAGCATGTATGTAATAAAATCGTTTTTATTAATCATAAATTCTGTTTTCTTACCAGATGGGAAATTTTTAAAATTTGTATACGTATTGTAAAGTAAAAAAAATTGATTATAATTACTATTAAGATTGAGATTGCTATAGAGGTAGTACTGAGAGTAAAGAAATAACTTAACATTACTTATATTACAATGATCAAAGCGACTAGCATTAGCAGCTTTTTGATCTTTACGATTTGTTTGAAAGCCTAAAACAACAGAGCGTGGATTTTCCAGTTGATTTGATGTTTTTACGGTGCAAACATGGATATCATACTTGTTGAAAGAAGGGGATATTCATACAACTTTCAATTGCGAAAACTCATGGAAATTGGCTTATCTTTTGTAATAACATTTAGCAGACAAATTTTGAGTCTGTCTGACTTACGTAAGGCATGACACATTCTGTTCGAGTCAATGTAATTTTAAAGTTTTCGTGAATATCATTAGCAACTTTTTTGTACAACTGCATTTAAGTCATTTCTCGATCTCGTGCTGATTAATTCATGTTTTGCATTTACTACAACTTTACGATAGTCCTCAGCAAAGCCAAGTATCATGCTTAAAGGTATAGAAAGATCAAAATAACCTTCAATATTCACCAATTTGTTTGTTTCTGTAATATCTAGCCATCCTGCGTTTTCTAGCATTGAACTTTGACCTGGATAGTGCGATGTCTAACGTTTCATTAAAGTAGTTATACCAACATTTTTGTACTTGTCTATTTCAATAGCATTAAGTTTCTTTAAACAAATGATAAATAGCATTATTAACTAACTCAGGTCACGTTACTGCAGTATCATTGTTTAATGTAATACGCCCGCTAATATGTAGGGCGCTTTGTGAGGGTAAGAGACATAAATCTTGATGTTGAATTAAAATGCGAATCTCATCACTGTTGTTAAATGCTGATAAAATGTCAGGCTGATGTCCATGAATTTTATAGTGCGCAATTGATTTGTCAAATGTGACACCTGACAAAATGTTTAGAATTTTCTCCATCTTTAAAACAGCAGGAAAATATGCAAATAAACTTTAGCCAACGATCACTTTTAAGCCTAGGCTTTTTAAAAACTGTACGTTTTGACGTGTTAATACTTTGGTTGCTCGTTGATAACTGATTCGTCTTTCCCATGTTAATTTACTTATATATCCTCTATCTAATTTTATTTTTCTTTCCTTCACGACGTATAAAATACCAATTCCTTCAACTTAATTGTTTCACGTGTAGCCTTATTGTTATAACTTCTCCGCGGAAATTTATTAATTTTCATTCCTGATCAACGATCTCAATTTGAAGATGATCTATTATCTTGACGGCAACGGGTAAATAAATTGTTTGTCTTGGAACTTCAATAATTTTATACCCAGGAGAAACTGCAGGGAAAAATTCATGAATCGTGTGGACTTTACGTTTATTTGTATATGTTCCAGTAGTAAAGTTACACTCAACTCAAAGTCCATTTACATTAAGAATCGTTACAGGTTTATCTGACTCATGAGTTTTATTTGGTGCGATTATGCGTTTTGAAAAAATCTAAAACTGATTCCAACGAATCTTCTGGGCGAAAATCAATTGGGTAACTACATAACACAGAATAACGCTACGAAGCGTATTATTGTTTGGCTTTACACTTATCGAAATATCTTCAGGTGTTTATATGTCGAAGAGAAAATTTTCTTTATCTTGAATTTCATAGCTACCTATTGGTAAAATTACCACCTCTTCACCCACGTAAAATTTATTATTACTCTCATTAATATTAGGTATGAAATTAAATGTGAGTAATTCCACTAAACCAAGAACGTAATTTTTTTGCCTTAAGAGATTAATCGGAAGAGAATATTGTGTTTCGAGAATGGATGATGTACTGGATAAATCTAAAGTGAATACGGCTTACGGTTAAGATTACTACTTAAAAATCTTAGACAGAGATGACCACAGTTGTAAGTATTAAATTCTCGATATCTTTTGTAATTATACTTAATAATACCTGTTCAGTTTTGTACCTGAATATTTGCCGACAAACCTTTTCTAAATTCAAATTGCGTCACGTTCGTTATTCTTATATTAAAGTTAAAGTAATTTTCCGATCATACGCCTTTATTATCGCGTACATTTGCAATGCCCAAGAGACCGTTTCACCTTTACTCTTGTACCTTTATTTATCAATGTACTAGAATTTCTACTTTAACTTTTGTCTCTATAAATATTGCGCTGCGAGCATAGTATGTTAGTTAGCGCGCCGCGGCGGCAGAGAAAGCTTCTCTCCGCTTGCCTTCACTTGAGCACATTTTCATAATTTAAGCACTGTAAATATATTGTATATATTTTATTGCACATTTGCGTTACATTTATTTTCCGCCGTAAACCACTTCCACCTCTACACGACTGAACTGGATTGGGAGCAGCATAAAACCCCTTCCCTCGTGAAAATTTTTTGGTAGCAGAGCGTGGTTCCAGGGACCGACGGTCAGTGCAGGAGTGGATATGTGCTAGTGCTCAGTGAAGCCTTGAATTTTGCCTTGACCATTTGATGCCGTGTAGGTGAACGCGCTCTCGCGAAGCTGCAGTAGTGAGTCATTTAAGGAATCAGAGTGTGTGCATGCTCTCCGTGCTTGAATTTGCCAAGGCGGGCGGTCGTTAGCTGCCAACACTCAGCCCTATTATCAAGCGCTTCATCGCGACATCGACTGCTTCATGGCAGACGTCAAGGAACTCAAAATTTTATTTAAGCGTCAACAGGAGTTGTACAAAAGCATTAGCAATGCTTACGAAAACCTCAAGAAGCGCGGCAAGGATAAGTTCACTCGTGCAATCATCGAGAGCCGTATACAGCAACTACGAATAAACTGGAATGACTTCAAGGACACTCATCTCAGGATTCTCAACATTGCTCCAGACGATACTAAGGACATCGGCTATTTCAATGAAGACAGCTACGAAATCGCCGAAGAAGCTTACCTCGATTCGGCAGCTAATTTGGCTGAACAGCTCGGAAAACTTCCTGCATCGCCCGCATCAGACCCAGCTCCTGTTCCACCAGCTAACTCTCGCAACCTGCCGTCCATTGCTGTGCCCACATTTTCCGGACATTTCAACGACTGGCTCGAGTTTAAGGATCTGTTCTCTGCGATCATAGTCAACGATTCTCGACTTTCCAACGTCGAGAAGCTTCAGCACCTCAAGACGCATGTGCAAGGCAAAGAGGCTGAATTGTTGAGGACGATCCAGGTAATCGACGCCAACTTCGAGGCTGCATGGAAAAGGTTGGAGGATCATTATGCAAACAAGCGGCGCTTGGTTGCCGCGCTAACTCGTGATTTGCTAGCCGCGCCGGCTGTAAGCAACGAATCGCCGCTCGAACTCAAGGCATTGCTCAGTGGCACTGTAAATGCCTTGGCTGCACTTAAACAGCTTAAGCGTCCGACGGACCAGTGGGATGACTTGGTGGTCGCTGTTACAGCTCGGAAACTCGACGCTCGAACTTTCCGAGAATGGGAGTCATCGCTCAGCAGTACCCACGAGCCTCCTGCACTTGAAACGCTCGTGCGTTTCATTGAACAACGCATCTCGATGCTCGAGATCGTCGCGTCTTCTACAGAGAAGGCAACACGGAAGAAGGACAAGACGGCGTCTTCTACTTCGCACGCATATGCCGCCTTTACGGAGAAATGCCGCTTTTGCCAAGGTGAGCATTTCATACTACGCTGTGCCGATTTCAAAGCAAAATCGCCACATGAACGCAAACAGTTTGTTGAGGCCAAGAACATGTGCTATAATTGCCTTGGTGCTCACAAACTCGCAAGCTGCAAATCAAGCAAACGATGCCTAACTTGCAACGGGCATCACCATACGCTGCTGCACGAGAATTCTGCCACTACAGTGCATCTTGCATCTTCTGCATGGCCTGCTACACTCACGAAAGGGAGTCGCGTATCCTGTCATTGGATGGCATCGCCAGACTCTCCAAACACTACGCTGTTGCCTACTGCGCTCGTCCGAATTCAAGGCCCGGACGGACGCACACTCATCGCTCGTGCCATGCTCGACAACTGCTCTCAGCGATCCTTTGTTGCTAAGAGCCTGCTAAGTAAACTTCGCCAGGAATATGAAGAGGCCAGCATGTAGGTCATTGGCATCGGTGGCATCAAGACTCCGCGAGTTCATGGAAAAACTTACCTTACTCTCGCCTCCATGGTTAGCGAGGGGAAGCTCACGTGCGAAGCTCTAGTGCTCTCGCTCATATCCAGCTACAGGTTAGGAAACTTCAAGCTTCCAGGCGACTGGAAGTATCTACAGGGTTTGGAGCTTGCAGACGACTTTCGAGCCGATCTGACGGAAATCGAGTTGCTGCTAGGAGCTGATGTGCTTCCACGAGTTCTTCAAGAGGGCTTACGCATCGGACTACCTGGGACACCCATGGCCCAGCGCACCATATTCGGCTGGACGCTTTCCGGTCCATTACATTATTGACATTTCAAAACACAGACTCTAAGTTTGTTTTACATAAGTGCAGTGCTAATTGTTAATACTCCGTTTACCCCGAACCGTAGTATGGCGGGCGGTATGTTCAGTTTTGTACCTGAATATTTGCCGACAAACCTTTTCTAAATTCAAATTGCGTCACGTTCGTTATTCTTATATTAAAGTTGAAGTAATTTTCCGATCATACGCCTTTATTATCGCGTACATTTGTAATGCCCAAGAGACCGTTTCACCTTTACTCTTGTACCTTTATTTATCAATGTACTAGAATTTCTACTTTAACTTTTATCTCTATAAATATTGCTCTGCGAGCATAGCATGTTAGTTAGCGCGCCGCGGCGGCAGAGAAAGCTTCTCTCCGCTTGCCTTCACTTAAGCACATTTTCATAATTTAAGAACTGTAAATATATTGTATATATTTTATTGCACATTTGCGTTACATTTAATTTCCGCCGTAAACCACTTCCACCTCTACACGACTGAACTGGATTGGGAGCAGCATAAAACCCATTCCCTCGTGAACAATACCAACACCAAGGTATAACATCAAATCTAGTGGTGGTTTTAGATCGCCAAAACTATCGAAATATGTTACGTCATCACCTTTTTATTTGTATGCAGTCCAATGAGTACCAGGATCTTCTTTATTATCCTAATCAACAATAGCTTATTCATTTTAATGTGGGCCACTAAATGACATATCGTTTCTTATAAATGTTCCTCGAAAATGTGGTATCTTGAACATTTTTGCATATTTCATAATATCTTTATTTGTGTAAGCACGATTAGGCAGTTTCATTTCGAACTTTTTTTTAATCCCTTTTCTGGTTTTAAGTATAGACCTAAACCTTTTTTATGTTGTTTTATGAAGAGACCTTCACGAAGTAAAATGGCCTCCATTTTTTTATTGTGTCTCGCACTCTGTTCAAGCTATTTCTTGGCTTCGTTTGCTTGACTTATTGTTTTATATATACCACTCGCACCATTAGCAATAGCCCCTATAGCGCTTACACCTGCAAATGCGGGTACGATGTAAGGTAAAAAACCTCCAATCTTTAGAGGTATGTGTAACATGCGCAGTGTTTTAATATTTTTCTTACCACCTGCTTTTTCATGGCTGCTCGAGCTCCTTTTAAAGCAAAACTTACAACTTTGCGAGCACATTTACTTGTAACCATAGACTTTTTAGCACTTTGAATTAAGTTTTTTAAAGTTACTATCTTAACAACTTTTTTTTCTTACTTTTTTTTTTTTATTCTTTGATAAAACTATTTCTAATTTTGATTTCCCTTTAATTGCGCTGCTCACAGCAAAAGTGGTAGCTTTTTCATCAATACTTAAATCTCTAGCTTGGCAACGCTTTAATTATCTTCTACGTTACTAGCCGTTATGTCATTAGAGTTTTGAGAATAAGCTATATCGTGTTCTTTACGAGCTTCATCCAATAGGTTAATGCCTGGATCTCCACGGGCTAATCTCTTAGCTAGTTTAGTGCCCGGTCCGCAATACTGGTATCCTAGTACATGCAGTTCTACTGGCAGTTTGTTTATGGCTGTATTTATGACACCATGGTCTTTTCGTAGATGAATGATCATCACTTCTTGAGTGTGAAACGTTAACTAAGCTCGTAAACATCAATAGCACGCTATTTATGTTAAAAAAAAAGATTAAATGTTTAAAAACATGCTGATTACGCTATCACTTTCAGTCTCAGATGAGTTAGCATATAGTTAACACGAGCTTCGTGGAAACGAATATTAAACTTTCCATCGAAAATTTTGATGATATTGTTGAACAAGATAAGAAAATAAAACGCCACTGTGATTTCCTACCCAATACTATAAGAGATTTTTTTCGCGGTCCATCAAACTGTGGAAAAACGAATAGTTTACTATCTCTTATTACTCACCACAATAGATTGAGATTTGAGAATATTTATTTGTACTCAAAATCTTTGAATCAACCCAAGTGTAAGTCTTTAAAAGAACTATTAGATTACATTGATGGCATAAAACATTTTTCACTTAGCGAGTATGAATCAGTTATATCATCGGATAAAGCACAACCCAACTTCATAATGATATTCGATTACCTGTGATAAACAAGATAATATAAGAGCTTTTTTTCTGCACGGGGCGTCATAAACATGTTGACTGCTTCTATCTTCGTCAATCTTATACTCAAGTTCCAAAGCATTTAGTCCGAGATAATTTAAACCTTTTAGTAATGTTTCGATAAGATAATATGAATTTAAAACACATCTATAAAGATCATGTTAATACCGATATAACGTAAATTGACTTCAAAAAGTTATTTGTTAAATGTTGAGGAGTTGAGAAATATGGATTTGTCGTAATAGACAAGGAAAGAGATGTAAATAATGGTACATATATGAGAGGATTTGACTCTTTTGCAATAAATATTACTCATTTACATTAAGTATGCATCAGTCTTATGTTAACTATCCAGCGGTAAACATGGGTGCATTTCATAAGGAAAAAATATTCTTCAACAAATTAAAAAAGCAAGAATATCTATGAAACGTAAGCATCGATTGTTTAAGTTGGTAAAAGAAAATTTTGAAAAACAAATTAGTGAGACTTTCAAGCCTATTACTGATCTACTTCATAAAATCATTTATAAAACAAATGAGAAAAAAAATGTACCGCAAAGCGTCGAATCTCAATCCAAGAGCCTTTCAAGCCTTATAAGCCTTTTAAACAAAAAAAAAAAAAAAAAAACAAAAAAAATCGACACAAATATTTCCATCAGCTAATAGTAACAGTAATAATGAAGAAACGTTTTCATCCAATGATGTTATCAAAGACTGTGATACTGATGTTGAAAAAAGATAATGATCATGATGATGATTCAGTGCATGATATTAATAAAACTTTATCCATAAGTTTTTATTTAAAAATACTTGATGAAAGTACGCCAGAATTTATGAGATAAGAAGACAAAAAATGGATAATACGTACTCAGCGATTCACCCATTTATTTAAAAAATAATCGAATTCAAATAAAGAATCTAAGATATCCAATGATTGATGGGTTGATGGAGTTACTTATTAAAAAGCATCCTGATAAAGCATACATGACACCAGATAATTTAATTCAATACAAACATATTTTGGAAACTTCAAGTGCGCATAAAAGAAAATTTGATAAAAATGAGACTATTAATCCATACAACAGTAAAAAATGTAATGATGTTATTGCTCCATTACTTAATCTTACACATGTAGAAAAGGTGGATTCATACCTTCATTTAAAATAGCTAAACTAAACACGCAAATGGATTATGTTTACTGGGACTACCCTAACGAACTAGTTAATCGACTAAAGTTGCTAGTGGCAGAAAGATCGGTAGATAATCCTAGTCATACTAACGAAATAAATAAGCTCTAAATAAATAAAATATATAATATATTATATATTAAGCTTGCTCATTAAATTTAACTTCAGTATTAAAATAAGCATTGATGTATTCGGACGTGGATCAGCTAAGTCTGAAAGTGGTAGTTGAGGTCATCCTGGAATTGGATATAAGCTCACCTCAGATAGTCAATTTGACTTAGAAAATAAAAAATGGTGCAATGTTGCATCAACTGTTCAACCTAATGATGCTATAAATCTTACTACTTTGCAGAAAGAAAAAAGTTTCATTTTAGATGAACAAGAAAAAATAAATTTACTAGTGAGCGGTTAGAGCGATGTATTCTCAGAAACAATACTAAATTTGCAGCGTGAAATGAATACAGTTAAGGAAATTTTGACCCAAATATCTAATAAAACTCCAGAAGACAGTTAAGAAGGATGGAAGCAGTAGTGGAAGAGCTTCATAAACCTGCAAGACGTAAGTACCTCCACTGAAAGTTTGACGTTTGGGACTTTGGGGCTTGGATGAAACATGGCAAGCGGATCTTGTGGAGATAATTTCTTATGCTCGTGAAGATAAGGATTTCAGATACTTGCTCACTTTCATAGATGTTATTACTATATATTTCTGTCTTTTAATATCTTTGACAGTTCGTTTTAAGTTTGACCTTTTTATTTTTCTTAATAATTTCCATGTATACGTTCCAATCGACCAAGGAAAACTCAGGGTTTCTCGGTCACAGGTACGAAGCACGGTGGTAGTTCATAGTGCTATCTTTGGGGCCGTTTTTCTCCCCCTGTCTTCTTAGGACGATAAAAGGGGCTGCTCAGTGTTCGATTACTATTTCGAACACGGGTGTTTAGCCATTTTGGAGAGAATATGCGGAATTTTCCTTTCTCTTTTTTTTTGGGTTGCCATGCTCGTCTTGTTATAGCAATGCGTTGTTTGCCCAATTTTTTCGGCAGAATTTCTTTCACGTAATGGATTCTTTATTTGTCGATTTTGAGGCTGCTGTTCCAATCTCGATAAATTTTCTGCGTCAGTTTGTTGACGCCTAAAATTTTATTCATTAGATACATCGAAGTTTTCCTTCCAATTCACCCTCTTGCGACTTTTGTGACCCCTAAAGGCTATTTTCTGTCAATTTTGTTAAGTTCTAATATATTTGTTGGTAAGGTAGTTCGACGTCCGATTGCCCTTAAAAAAACCGGTGAGTTTTTTCAAGTAAACTCTTTCTTGACTAAAATTTACAGCAAATGTGACTGCCTGGATACCTCAGGGTGATCTTCTCTGGCCTGCTGTTGAAGACCCAGACTAATCAGAAAAAAAATCACAAAGTCCGAAGCATTGGGGCTAGTTGCAGTGCTCTTTCCCAACGTCTCCTGGCATAACGTCGAAGACGTTGGTGTCTAAAGCACCTTTTTTTGCAGACTCAGTTAATTCGATGATCTAAGGTGGAGAGATTAGTAGAGATTGGTTCGTGATGCTTGCCCGTTGGAGACTCTCGTTGGCTCAAGTTTTTTTTTCCTTCATAGCTGTTAGGTACGCCCAGCGCAGACCTTGGAGAGGATCGGTGATTCCTGGTTACATGCTCAGAGTCGAGGGGGTAATATAGGGTCGTCAGTCACCGGGGTTCCCAGCCTTGCGACGAACAACTCTGCTCGTGACGTCTGCCAGTGAATGACTGACTTGGTTTAATAGTGGCCGGCTTTACGTAGTCTTTTAGCCGACGAATAATGTTTCCGGAAACCCTACTGAAAAGCATTTTGTAGTTACATTTGTAATTACATTTGTAATTACACTTGTCAATCCATTTGTAATTCCACTTGGAATTACACATGGGGTTTTAGAATGGAAATTCCAAGTAGAATGCCAAGTGGAATTCCAAGTGGAATTACAAATAACGATTGGAGATTAATTTTTTTTTTTTTTTTAATAGTTTATCATAGAATCGTGCACAGCGTAACGGCCATTACAGGTATTATCATCCGTATAGTAACACCAAAACAGGGCGATTAAAGTTTTTTTTCACAAACTCAGAGAAATTAGAAATTTCTATTTTTTTTCAAGTTTTCTCAAAATGAACTGAATCCCCCTGTTTTGGTGTTACTATACTGATGGTCACACCAATCATAGCCATTACGCTGCGTACGATTCTATTTTAAACTGTTTTAAAAAGAAAAAAAATTCATCTCTAATTGTTATTTGTAATTCTACTTGGAATAACACTTGGCATTCCACTTGGAATTTCCATTCTAAAACCCTATGTGTAATTCCAAGTGGAATTCCAAGTAGCACAACAAATGGCTTGACAAGTGTAATTACAACATATTTTTCAGTAGGGAATGCTAGTAAGAATGTATTTGTTGGCACGGTAGTTTAAACTTAGGGGGCCCTTAAAACAACCGATGAGATTGAAGGTTAAGTAATGAACGTAAATACTTATATTGGCCCTGAAAAAGGCCAGTGATAAAATTTCTAGTTATTCCTTATTATCATGCTTGATGATGGAGAGCCAGCTGTGGGTAGCTTGACTCTTACCTTCGGAGTCTCTGTGTACGGAGACCGTACATGAGGGAGATATACGCCGCTGATCAAAATATATCTCGTCTTCAGGTCGTTGCCCGGATAACCATCGCTCATGGTTAGTCGGGAAAGTGGGCCTGAAGAATACCTTCTGTGTAGGTATGCCATTGGAACGACCACTAAGAAGTTTGTAGTTGTGGCTGCCCGTACTCTTAAGGGCTGTCTTCCCTTGCTTATATTTGTAGTAAAAATTCTCTGACGGCACCAGGCCAGATTGTGGTACGGCCACATAACTCTGAAGTGTCGGAGCAGGATGTAATCTGGTTTGACACGTCGCCTGGTATTCCGCCGGAGACGTTATCGGTTAGAATAAATTTTTCATTAGTGGCACTCATCAATCCTGAAGGTTCCAGGTGAAAGTGAAGACCTAGATTACTTCCCCTTCGGAGAAAAGTGTCATCGGTAACCGGGATACCAAGCTGCACGTCTCCAGATACATTGTCGATGAACTGCCAGTCGACGATTGCAGAAAAAACCGTGATGCTCTGGCGCATTATAACCACACTTATTTCATTCTGTTGCAGGTAGCTTTGATTTTATGTCGACGCTACCTGGCGGATCCTACTGGACTAAAGTGAAAAGCTGGCGTATTTTTGCAAAACTTTGAGCGTATTTACTGCTATTGTTATTAAATTTTTCAAGACAAAAACCATACTAAAACCATCTAGGAAGTGTCAAGAATCGGTATGCAAAATTTCAGCAAAATCGGTTCAGTAGTTTTCGCGGTTAGCGATTACAACGGTTTTAGTGACAATGTTTTATATATTAGTAATATTGTTATAAAGTACAGCAGTTATAGTTTAAAATAAATACTTAAGGAGCCAAACTAATTCATTAATTCGATAAAAATGCTGGACATATCTGTAGAATTTCTTCTTTTTTTTATTTGTTTAAATTATAGGATTACGGTGCTATTATGGTCAATTCATTGATTAAAACCATTAAATTATTTAACTGTTTCTCCGAAACGTATAAGACTTTCATTTCATACAGCAATCAATGTACTGCACTTATTTTGCTAGCGTAGTTACTTTTACTCCACATACAGTTATCTTAAGGTGTCTATATGTGAACGATTTAATTGTACTCTAAAGCATGCTATGTGGAAAAAGTTTAATGTAAGAGGTAATTACAAGTGGCTCAATATTTTGCAACAATTGATAACTTCTTACAATAATCGAAAACATCGAACGATTGGCGTAAAGCCAAAAGATGTTTCAGTAATTAATGAAAAAAATATTTTACAAGAATTTATATATTCGAAAAAAGGAACAAAATCAAAATTTAAAGTTGGCGATAAAGTACGTGTGAGTAATGCTACACAAGTCTTTGAAAGAAGGTTATACGCCTAACTGGTTGACAGAAAATTTTACTGTAACCCAAATAGCACCAACAATGCCATTCACTTATAATTTGGAGGATTATCAGCAGCAGTTAATCTCTGGTGGCTTTTACGAGTAAGAACTGCAGAAAACCAAGTATCCTACTACTTATCTTGTAGAAAAAAGTCTACGGCGACGAAAAAATCCAATTTTCGTTGAATGGTTGGGTTTTGGCAATACCCACACAATAATTGCATTTCAAAAGATCAACTGTAATTTAAAAAATGATGTATAGAAGATATATGGCAAATGCATGGAAAAATAAAGTAAATAAAAATATTGGAATTGTGAAGAAGTTGATTTATCAAAGAAATTTCGATGAAAAAATACAATACATGGTTCTTTTTTGTTATATCCACAAAAACTATTTAACCTATCACTTGAGAATTGAATATGACAGCCATTATAAGTTATAAAGAGCTCCATTTTTTGTATGTTAACTAATAAATTATTATACAGCACTTCATTATCAACAATATTCTTTGACACTGCAATAAGTAAAGATATTTAAAACTCGTGACTGAGTTCCACAACTGCTTTCATTCCGTATTTAGTGTTAAGTTTCTTTAATTTGATAACTATATAGCTGTGGTTCACTGTCATCTCGGTGATATTCCTGCATGGAAGGAAGCCTCCAGAAGCGGCTTTATTTAAAGCTGCCAGATCGGACATATGTAACAAAGAAACATAAAGTTTTTTATTAGTTTCAATATTCATAAAAAAAAAAAAAAAAAAAAAAAAGAAAAAGGTAAAAAAATATGAGTATGAAGAAAACAAATTTATATTTACCCCAAAATTGTGTTTTGCTTTTTTTAAAGAGTTCTTCAAAATTGTCCGTCTCCATACTTGTTCTCTTATGAGGTTGGTGTTGGTCGATACTCTTTGCTTCGAATACTAAACGGTCGATGACTTAATGTCGCTGTCTGGCAACTTCGATCAAACTAGCCTACCGTTGTTGGTACGGGTTTTTATATGAGGTTTCTTCTACCACAGGAGGTACCTCTACTGTAGTAATTTCTTCCCCACTCGCTTCTTTCTGACAAGTTGCTTCTTGCCCTTTATCGTCACCCTTTTGTTCTTCTCTTTTACATTCTTTATTTATTTCATCATTCTTGTTAGACAATGAGTTAGTCATGGAGGTAATATTACATTGCTCGTTATCATGAAAACTAAAAGTTATCATATTACGCTCATTGTTTTGCATTTGATCATATGTATGCTTATTTGCAGTTGCTCCAGATGTAAAGGTTCCTCAATTTCTTTTCGTGATGTCACCAAGTTGATCCCTTCTCGAAACCTCTCTCCTACATAAGCTGTTCCCCGTCTGTCCTCATTTTTATTTTTTTTCTTTTCTTCGTCTCCATGTGTTGGGAATCTAGCTTCTCTATTTGTTATTTTATGGTCCCTCGGTGATATATCAGCATGACTCTCATTTCTTGGACTTGATGCGTTTTCTCCATCCTCCTTAGCTCTCTCTTCTTCTACCACTCCATTTTGACGTTTATGATTTACTTTACAATTCTCCCACGGTAGTGTGTCAGTGATATTAGGGAAAATGCATTGCTTATCATCACGAGCGCTGAAAGCTATTTTTTTTGTTTTTTCAGTATAAATCTGGTGCAGACGAGATCTAACATTAAGTTGCTCTCGATTTATGTTTATGTTTTGATTGCTTGGGCAATCAATATAATCATTAAAATCAATGGTGGCCTTAACAACATTGGTCTTGACATCTTCTGCTTTTTTTATTATGTCTCGATTCTGAACGAGAATTCTGCACATTTTATTCCTAAGACTAATGAATTTCGTAATAGTATTGCCATTACACTCATCCTTCATAAGTCCTACGATTTTCTTATATTTAAGCGACATTTTATACTTATTATCTTCGGGATAGTTACATGTATTGAATTACTAAATGTCAGTTTTCATAATTTCATAAATACCATAGTTTTTAATTTCATATATTAAACTGTCTGTATCAGTAGATAACATTTTACAATCATTTTTTAGTTTAGAGATTATATATTCATAATGAATGCTGTATACAAGCGTTTTAGACAAGTCCTATACACTAAGTCCAATATATATATGGGCTTTCTCATCATTACTTTCGATCATTGTAAGTGAATCGCTAAAAAATTTTCATTTAAAATATTACAGCTATGAAAGTTGGGTTTAGCAATATATGCGCCTGCACCGTAACGCCCATTCTCTAACTAATTTAACCTAACTTCATTGTCTTTTCAAACATAGCGTTATTAAAAAGTTTGAAATCATTTTTTCAAACTCATTTTTAGCTTTTATCACTATTCAGGTCTATATACTCCTTAGCCATTTACTTTACTAAAACTTTAAAGCCCGATGAATTCTTGTTACTCTTTATATATGATTTTTAGCTTGCTTGGGAGCTTCATGATGAAGTACATTTTTATGCTTATTGTGTAAAGTAGTCATTAATTTTTATGTTTTGAATTTGGAGCTGAAATGTGTTCAGAGCAGGACGGTAGTGCTTGATGAAAATCATGGAGCACCTCTGAGTATTCCAAATCTAATTCTAAAATATATCGATAGTCACTTTCATTGCTAATTTTATAGAAATCGTGAGGTTGTTTGTCAACGTTTTCGACCCACTCGAATCCACCATAAGGAAGTCGTTGAGTCAAAGGCCAACAGTTTCTTGGAGTTTTTCAAATTATATTACACAATCATATAGAAACCCACCCCTTCTTTTAGGCAATTTGATTTGATTTGACCTATGGTGTCTGCATCGTCTTGACTAGAATTAGTCTCTAAAATATTATGCTGTTCCAAATAGGATGCCAACTTATCGAGCGATGAAGATAAAAATCGATAAGAGTCAGTAAAACGTAAGTTGATCCTCGCTCTCTCAATATATTTTGTGAAAGAAATATGTTTTCCTTTCGTTTGAGGTATTACTTCTACTCGTTCAGAAATACGTCCAGAAAACTATGGGTATTGTTTGCGAGTCTTGGTATTTGAGATTACATTCATTGTGTGCAGGGCCTCGGTATCTGAAATTAAAAAAAAAATTTATAAATAAGTATAAGGAGAAAATAGTATTCATTAAAGAAGTCTAATAAAAAATATTTACTCTCCTGTAAAATGGCAATGATCATGAAATTTATTATCATTTTAATACATACCTCGCATATATGACACTTGTCAGCGTTGAAAAAATGAAAATTCTCTTATTCATTTAATAATCTCATTGCTACTGGGTTAATATATATATTTGCAAATTTATGGCAAGATTTTTACAGCTTTTAGTTTCTTTTCTATAAGAAACGTATCATGATTAAGTATCGTTAAAACTGCACTTTACGTAGTACCCAACACTTAATGCTTCGTGGTGTTGTATTGCTCTCTTACTATTGTGTACAGGTTTAAATAAAGAGAGCTTCTTACAAGCTGAGATAAATCTTTAACCCACATATAATGGCAATGGTATTCATCATTATCCGTACGACTAACCCTGCTCTCTAAGCTTTCCCTTGACTCAGCATCTTCTTCTATTTACTGATTTTCTATAAGTCACAAATTTACATTTTTAGCCTTTTTTTCAGCTGTCAAATTAAGGGAAAAAGTTTTAAAACTATTTTTTCTCTTTTCTAAGAAATACACATGAGTGAAAATATCATTTTGTTTTTCCAATTTCGATACTTGCCAGGTTGCACTGGGAATGTTATCTCAGTAAAATCATAATAATTTTCATATTTTTAATACCAATGAAAAAAAAGGAGACTTTTTGTTACTCATTTCGGAATACAATATGTACCAGGAAAGTTGGCTAAAGTAAAACCAGGTGAATACCCACTCATGTATATTCCATCAAAAAACCAGAAAAATACAGTAAATAATGGTGATTCCGAAAATATTATAAATTGTGAAATACAGAAAAATAAAACTGAAGGAGTGAAAAGTGAAAGTGATTTTGATGTTGACAGTGATAGTGACACTATAGATAGCCTAAATAAAAAGAAAAAAAGTGATATCGTCTGTAATGATGTAGATTGTGTTAGTGATAGAAATATTTTAATTAGTGATAGAGACAGTGATACCAACACTAAAATAATCGTTGATGATTATATATTTGGTTGGGAAAGCTATTATTAGGGAAGAAGATGAAGACTTTTTGAGATTTGAAAATAATACTTATGAATGTGGTGCGTGTTTTATAAGAAAAAAAGTTATTGGTTATAGGATAAAGAAAGTGACAAGATCTAATGAGTGTAAAATATATAAAAAAATATACTATAGACAGCATAAGACCGCTAAATACATGGGGCGATTTTACAGTGGATTGAGTGGTTTTCTTTGTAATAAGTGTACTTCTCTTATTTTAGAATAATAATTATGAGTAATAAATGAATGTAATTAAGCATATGAGATTTATTAGTTTTTTTAGATATTTATCGTTATAATGTAAGAAATAATAGATGTATGAAACATCATATGTAATAAAAAAAATATTTATGTTCACATTTCATATTCAATATTTATATATATGACAACACAAAACATTTATTGATGTTAATTTTTTCATCCACATCCTCGTTAAGAAACTTTACTCAACTACTTCAGGTAAGATGCCGACATCTGACACAAAAAGCTTTTCACCTGGCTGCCAGCATTGGTCTGACTACTGCAAACGTAAATAATACATTATATATATACATGGGCGTATGCATGTGTACATTTTCATGCGTGTAGGTTATTGCTCCCATGTCCCATCTCAAACCTAGTCTGGGGAACAAGCTGACACTAGAAGAGTGGGGAGCGTGGATGAGCTCGTGCAACAGCACGGCTGACCCACGACCTCTCACTCGCACGTGACTCCCCCTCCACCCATTCGGAGGGGGGAGCCCCATGCACTCGCGCTACAGTTCCCCACTCCAGAAGCCTTGTGCTACAGTTCCTCCCTAGGGGTTAGGGGGGAGGTGAGTCATAACCCTCCCAGTATACCTAAAGTTAATGTCCCAGTACTCGGTTATGTCCCAATAGTCGGTCATCTGGCTGATTTTTTTCACTGTAAGTTTTTAAAATATATGTAAATCGGGTAGCTATTCAGACACTAAGCAATTACTCTTTCAATACAAGTTAATGTATTAACCCAATTGAAAATATAACGAAGGTCCATAAAAGAAAAAAAGTGACCAACTATTGGGACATTTCGTCTGCTTAAGTGAGCGAGTACTGGGACATCCATGTTACTGAAGTGCGCAACATTTGCAGCAGAAATTGTACGCAAGATGTCTTGCACGAATCTCACGCAAATTACATATTAGGTAGAATGCATTTATAACTATTAGAATCAGAAGTGAGAGATTATTTAATTCTAATAAACAATATTTCAATAAATTATCATTCGATTCTAATAAATAATATTCTAATGAAATACTATTCAATTCTAATAAATAAAATTTTCAGTAAGTTATCAGTTTACGTTATCTTGCACTCAATATTTTTACGTCTCAATTTCGTACTGTGCAAAAATAAATCTCACATAATAATCATTTTAAATTAGTATTACTAAAATATGCTAAACATTTTTTTATTCCATTTTTTATTTATGACATTTTTTTAATAATGTTAATTTTAGATAATACTTATAAACAAATACAATATAATACTTTGAACAAATAAAATAAAAAGCGTACTTAGAACACATGTTTATTATTACAAATCACCATCATTCTTGGAGAAAAACTCTGACAATCTTAGAGTTGCCGATACTTTTTCTTTGTTTTTGTTTTTTTGTCTTGGTTTCTCTATTTTGCTGCACGAGCTGCGTCTTGCATCTATTCATGAAAATCATCTGTTAACACATCTGGGTAATGCACTTTTACAGCACCTTAATTATTGGTTTCATTACATGTTTTAAAACTGCAATTTTAACGGTTAAACCTTAAGGTGGAAAATAAGTAATTACGCTAGCAAAATAAGTGCAGTACATTAATTGCTGTATGAAATATAAGTCTTATACGTTTCGGAGAAACAGTTGAACAATTTAATGGTTTCAATTAATGAATTGACCAAAATAGCACCGTAATCCTATAATTTAAACAAATAACAAAAAGAAGAAATTCTACAGATATGTCCAGCATTTTTATCGAATTAGTGAATTAGTTTGGCTCCTTAAGTATTTATTTTAAACTATTACTGATATACTTTATAACAATATATGTTTAGAGGTGACGTATCAAACTCGATTATCTTACAATCTAGGTTAGATATACATGAACTTTTTAGATATGCATGTAAAATTACCTTACATAACATTTTTGTAACAAGAAATGTTTGATTTAATAGAAAAACCATTTTTCCAACATAAGATTTATTATAAATGAGAATGGATGTAAAATGTATAAGCTATTACTCAACGATCAGAACAGCTTAATCATTTCTTAGAAAAAAAAAAACCAAAAATTAATGAAAATTATGAATAAGTGTTAATAATTTATATTATAAGTTGTGTTAATAATTTCTTAGGAGTTTTAAATGTAAGAATTATACTCATATCCTAAGAAATTATTTCATTATTATGAAATTCTGAAACGGACATGCTAACGATAAGTATCAGCTTATAAAATTATTTAATATAATTAGTATTAAAAAAATGTATTTCGGTGTATAGGGAGAAAAGAGCTTTTTAATATTATTTATAAATTTTAATAAAACATAAATAAAAAGAAAATAAACTAGAATGATGAATGACGTTGAAAAAAAAATTTGCTGACAGTTGGAATCGATCCTCAGATAGCAAAACAAGACTAGTGGTGGCATAAGCTCTTGCTACCTTAGCTATCGGAACTTTGAGAGAAGCAGATCTTAAAGTCACATATGTTCATCGATAACCTCCGGGGCTTGTCCTACAGTTCATAACAATTATGATGGGGAAAAATAATTAACCAGTGGTTATAGCTGAACTGTTATCCTTAAAAAAATTAAGCTAAACATTTTATAATGATCAAAATAATACTGGATTTCAAACTAAGTATTAACGTACGGAAGAAAAAAATGTTTTGATTCAAATTCTGTGCATATAATTATGAGCATTTAGTTTCACGATTTAATCGAATGTAAGATTGATAGATAACATTCAAGCAAGAGCGAGAGAGCAAGAGTAAGTTAAATATATATAGCATATACTCGGTTGCAGTCAAAAGAGAAGAAAAAACTCATGTCGTCGCTTGCTTTGGCTGTGCGCTCAGATATATAGCTATAGTCAACATTTCCACTCCTCTCCTCGTAGGCACACATTCGGTATACCCCTTCTACGCGTCGCCAAAATGTGCGCCTATATATGCTCATTTCCACGCGAATCCACTTCTCTTCTTGTAGGCGCACGCTCTTCGATACGAGTTTCGCACTCTCGAAAAATGTGCGCCTTGGTTCGACGGCTGGCCGCGGCGGGTCGTCCCGATCAGTGGAAAAAAGTTGTCTTACGCCGTAGCATTGGCGTTAGCAATTTTTCTACTCATCTCTGCTTGAGCTCATTCTACTAGGTTCATTGAGGACAACAAGCCTCACCTGCCACCATCACCAGCAAGTGCTCAGCTTCGCAATGGAATCATCAAGAGTAAGTATCTCAGATCAACAGCAAGTTGAGTGCCATAGTCAGCAAATGAGTACGATTGGACAATCGCGGTAGCAAGCTAGTAAGAGAAAATATCAAGAAGCAGAAGATCAAACAAACAAGAGACCAAAAAATCTTTTTTGAGGTTTGTACGCTGATTTGTCTTTTGTATTTTCAAAAATATGTTTTATAACTTAGACTTACTGGTTATATTTCTGATAACGTTTCAATTTATTTCTGAGTTCTTCAACTATCTATAGAAAAAATATGCATACTTTTTTTAAGTGTAAAACATTCTTAACTACTTTTACCTAGTAAAATTCTTATTTGTACCTATGCAAAGTACAATGTATTTTTTTTTTATGTTACACAGATGGATTAAGCTACACTCAACCAAATTGTCAGCAGTGGCCTTCTAGCCACTAAAAAACTGAGTGAGATGATTCAGGGCCAAACTTATATGGTAACTAAGCTGAAAAAAGCGAATACTAGGTTTGGCCGAAAAATAGTTGCTGAATTGAGAGATACGTTTCAAATATTTCTTCCGAGTAAAGTATCTACAGAAATGTTAGACAATAATAAATTTTTTGATGAACTGTTAGAAGCAGTTAATAAGTATAAATTGTTTGTATTATATGATGGGAAAAATGTGCAATTTTCATATGCATAATGTTTGTAAAAAAATAATAATAAATAATTCTTATTAAAATCAAGGATTTATTTGAACACATACTTATACTTATTCATTCAATCAACGAGTCAATACTCAATTACAAAAGTACATAATAAGATGGTAGTTGGCTGATACAACTAACTATTGATAATATTAATTGTGTAAGAGAAGTATTCTGAGACCTAACTTAAAAGCGGTATGGTATCAGATTCCGGTAGGTGTTGAATAGTGTATATTAAAAAAAAGTAGCATTTTTAAAAAGTGCTTATTTTATTATATTTAAATTTTTTATTTTAATAACACAAAAAAAGAGACATTTTACATTACAATAAGTGAATATTATATATATTTACCTACACACTCATGCACTACAAGCACGAAATAAAAAACTTTTCGCTAAACAGATATTTTTCATAATTTATTCTTATAAATCCGTCTATTATGGGCAGTGTCAAATCCCAACCATTTTACAAAAGTCATGTCAAATTATTATACATTGACCTTTTCTATCTAAATTACGCTATCTATATTTTTTTACTTTATAGAAACGTCACGCTTATTTTTATAGTGAAAATCGCTGGAGTGCGAAAAACTGATATTGGCGTTCGATCTAAGACACGCCTAAACAGAGCAGTGAAGAAGGGTGTGTCCGCCGAGGCTTTGGTGGCGACGTTGATTAACGCGCCTTCCCGGCAAGAAAGAGGCCAAGGTTCGACTCCTGGCCGAAGCGGATAACTTTTTTCACTGCTTTGTAATTTTAGTTGACAAAGTTTTTCGCACTCCAGCGATTTTCACTATAAAAATAAGCGTAACGTTTCAATAAAGTAAAAAAATATAGATAGCGTAATTTAGATGGAAGAGGTCATTATATAATAATTTGACATAATACTTACCCATCGATTAATAACATTAATATCCATTTTACAAAAACTTGATTTCCACGTCTTTAAAGGATCTTCTCTACAAGGTATGTATAATGATACTTTGTTTTCTGCAGTTCTTGATCGCAAAAACCTCCAGAAATTAGTTGATCTTGATAATCTTTAAGATGATACGTTGTTGGATTTGTTGCTGCATTTCGCTTGATTGTAAATACTTCCGTTGACCAATTTGGCGTATACCCTTTTTCAAATGCTTGTTTGGTTTTGCTTACTCGCACTTTATCACTGATTTTAAATCTAGGCTTAGACTTACTGCTATTTTAACATATTTTTTTAAACTTTCTCATGACTTTAACTTCATTTTCAGCAACAACATCTTTCGGTTGTAAACCAATCATTTGATGTTTTCTATTATTATAAAACTGAATTAACGTTTACAACAAATTTACCCATTTATAGTTGCCATGCAAACTAAATTTTTCCCACATTAAATTTTTTAATGTACGATTAAATCACTCACATATAGAAGCTTTGAAATTGATATAAGTTAAGTATAAATTTATTTTGTATTTTTGCATGAGATTTTGAAAGTTCGCATTATAGAATTCTTTGCCACGATCAGTTTGCATGTTTATTGGTACCCGTCCTTTTTTAAATATCGAATGCATTGCTGCAATTACTTCTTCGCCAGTTTTTTTTCTTGATAGGTACAGCCCATGAATACTTGTCTCATCTAAACCACGTATGTTGAATTTTCGATGAGGATAATTACGCCTTGCTGCCTTATGCAGTTCCTCAATGATTTGCTCCATGTATTAACTGTCTAGGTTTAAATTTTTTTGAATCAGCTTGAATAAATGGGAATTTTTTTTGTAAGTTGAACATAAAAATTCGAAAGCTATCTATTTCTTTGTCAAGTCTTTTAATTACTTCAATCAAGTAAGCATAATTTACTGCATCTTGAGGCTGTTTCGGTGCTCCAATATTGCACAGTCTTTTGTTATCTAAGTCATACTGCCCATCTGTTGTAAGTTTGTATCCAATACCAGGAGGACCTCGGCTACCGCCTTCAGTTTTACCTAGTTTTCGACCGAATACATCGACACTAATTTTGATACTAAAGCAAAAATTGTGCACATCAATATATATAACCTCATTCACGAAGCTCTTCGATGATTGATAAAATTTCATTGTCAAGACTTATGTTTCCTGCTGACTTTTCAGCTGTTAATAAGAGTAAATGATCCACTAGCTCATTAGGATTATCCGAATGTATATAATCTACTTGTTACATTATTGAAGCAGTTCTATAATGAGGTAGCAACGATCCACCTTTTTTACGAACCGTAAGATCGAACATTGGAGCAATAATTTTATTAAACTTATTACTATTATAGGTTCGTACAGCTCCGTTTTTTTAAACCCTTTTCTATGAACACTTGAAGTTTGTAATATTACATAGTATTTTTCAAAATCCTCTCGTGCCAACAGAGATTCATTAGGATGCTTTTTGATAAGTAGCTCCATTATTCCAGGAGTCATTGGAAAATTTGAATAATTCATTTTGATACGATTATTTCCAAAGTCTATTCACGAATCACCAAGCTTGTACACCTCATTTTCTTTTCGTACTCCATACTTTAAATCTAATAAATCTTCCTGATTCTAATCAAGTATTTAGAAATAAAAATTATTTGATAAGTTTTTGCTGACTTGAATAGAATCAAGAGATTTAGCTCGAATAGTGTCATTTAAATCGATAGCATCACCATTATCATCATCACTTTCACTAATGGCAGACTCGAATGTTAAATCACCTTCACTCAATTTTTTTCTGTTTTTTGTTGATTCACTGTATCAACTTTATTACTTCCTTCATTGTTTTTATTATAAAAATAATTTTGAGTAATAGAATTATCAACGTTATTTTTTTTTTGTCAACAACTTTCATTTAAGGTTCTGCTATTGGTTGAAAGTTTCACTAAGTACTTTTTCAGCCACATTTTTTCCAAACTTGAACAATCTGTACTTTTCTTTAACCGCCTCTCGCGCCTTCAAAAACTGGTGTAGAACGTCTTTCTTTTGTTGATACATGATGCTGATGATCCAATGTCTTGCAACAGACTGTAACGATTGCGCTAGGTATTTTCTAAAAGTACGGCAAAATTATCAAAGCCTTTTCTGTTGCTACCATTATTTATTTGTCTATCTTTGTTTATAACGACGAATCCATGTTTATCATCATTCCAGCAATTAGAGCATAAATTTTTCAATTGAATGTATGGCATATCTGAGTTTACATAATCATTATACACTAGCTTCAAGTTAACTTTATCTTGACGGAATAAAACTTACAAATTAACGTTATCCCTAAAAAGATGCTTCGGTACTTGAGCATATGACTGACAAAGGTAGAAACAGTCAACATTTTTATGTCTACCCATACAGAAAAAGGCCTTTAGATTATCTTATTTTTAACAAGCTATATCATCAGAAATCATTATAAAATTTGGTAAAGCATCATCTGGCGAGAATACAGTCTCGTGTTCGCTGAAAGGTAAGTATTTCATACCCTCTATAGGCTCCAATAAATCTTTTAAAAACTTATACTTTGGTTGATGCAGCGATTTAGAATACACGAACATATTTTCAAACATAACTCCATTGGGATGCACAATTAAAGCTAATAAGCTATTAGTTTTTCCACAATTAGATGGGCCGCAAAATACAGTGCAAATACTATCGGGGAGTAGTTTACCATGTCGATTCGAACGCTTTTCTTGTTTTACAATAGCGTCGAAATTTGGAACTTGTAATTTTACGGATTGTTCTTTGAATTCCATGTCTAATCTGTATGAAGAATGAGTTACAAATAATCTTTTATTTAAATAGTATACCGCTTTTATATTTTGGGCTCTTTATTGCAACAAATTTATCTACTATAAATACATTGTTTATTTTCTCGAACGCTTAGTCATGATCCAACCTCTGAAGACTAATAATCATCATCATCATGCATCATCATTACCATGCATCGTAAGAGAGAACAAGGTCTTGTAAATAAAATTATAAATTCTTTACCAGTAGAGCTTCATTTGCCTAGATATCAGTATTGTGGTCCAGGTACTTACTTTGCTAAGCGTCTTGCGAGAGGAGATTCAGGAGTTAATCCGTTGGACGCTGCGTGTAAAGAGCACGATATAGCATACTCAAAAAATCGACAAGATTTGAAAGCCAGACACAAAGCAGATAAAATTTTAGCTGATAAGGCTTGGCAAACAGTTAAAGCTTCAGATTCAAGTATTGGTGAAAAAGTAGCAGTTACCTTTGTGACTGGCGCTATGAAGCTTAAAAGTAAATTTGGTTTGGGTCTAAAGAAGGAGAAGAAAAAGAAGAAACATTGTATTAACAAAAGGAAAAGGAAAAAGAGTAGCTTAAAAAAACAAGGTAGTGCTTTAAGTGTAATTATTAAAGCTGATTCACAAGACATGAATGCCAAAAGCATTCAGACTCGAGATATCATTAGTAGTGCTTTGAAAGGTGCTCGTACTGCAGTTATAAAATTTGGTGGTAATAAGCATGTTAAAATTCCCCGCACATTACACCTTCCTAATCAAATTAACGGAGCTCTACCTCTGATTCCCTTATTTGCTAGTTTGAGTGCAACCCGTGCTATAACCAATGGAATAGCTGGAGTTATCAAGAGCATTAATGCTGCTAAGTCAGCCAAGACGCAGCTAGCAGAGAGTCAGAGGCATAATCAAACCACAGAAGCTATTGCCATCAGAAAAGGTCTGCATCTCAAACCGCATAAAACTGGATTAGGAGTCTATTTAAAGACTTTTGATGGGAAAGGTTTAGGAAGAAAAAAAATGAAATAAAAAAAAAAAAAAAAAAAAGTTCAAAGCAGTAAAATTATCTGATCGAACTCTGACCAACATTGATTTAATGAAATATTCTAAAATATTAAAAATTTCTCATTTTCGTGAAGTATTTATGAGAAACAACTTACCTGCTGATAGCTTGTGGTTTTTTGAAACAGCTATAGTAAATCTTGCTTATAAGAATGGACCTGGAACTCACTAGGTGGCTTATCGAAAATGCGGTAATAATGTTGTATATTTCGACAGTTTTGGAAATCTGCAACCACCAATCGACTTAATGTTGTATCTAAAAGTTATTAAGGTGAAATATAATCATAGGCATTATCAAAATTTTAACTCATACAACTGCAGTCCTTTGTGCTTAAAGTTTCTTTCAAAATGAATGTAAATTTTTTACATGAAGAAAAACTTCTTGGTTACGCTTTGACAACCATGGAAGAAACATTAACACTCAGCCTCTCTGATACTTCTTCTATTTTAGAAGCACAGTATTTTCTACCGATTGAATTATCTCCAAAACATAGCTACGTTCTTGGCTTAGTAGAACTTTTGTCGTTCAACTCAATTCCAAATATCGATGAAAATTGCAGTAAATTTTATGTCAACAAGGAAAATATTGTATTACCAACCGGCAATTCTGAGATTGAAGATATTAGGGAATTTTTGATTGAGGTATATTACAACCTTGCAACATAACTCTTGATATTAAGCCGAACAATAATACGCTTCGAAGTATTATCAAGTGCAGCCATACCATTGATTTTAGATCTTAAGATTCTATAGGCTGTCTATTAGGATTTACTCAGAAAGTTCTAAAAATAATACCATGCACTCAGACTTACCTGTAGCTATTCTAAACATAAATGCATTAAGAGTTGAAAGTAACATCATGAGTGGAGCTTACATAAATAGCAACAAAGTGCATACGATTCATGAATTTTTCCCAGCTGTACCACCGGGATATAAAATTATTGAAGTTGCTTCGCAAATAAATTATTTACCGATTATTGGACGTATAATTGATTAAGTACAAGTATGTAAGTAAATTAAGTACAAGTAAATCAAGATGGTGATTTAGTCAATTTTCGTGGAGAAGCCATAAGTATAAGATTGCACATAAAACCCTCTTCATAATGGGTATCATTTATAATCAAACAAATTATATAGGGAGCTCAATATACACTCCAGCACTCAGTTACCAACGAGCCCTCAAAGCGTTGAGACATCGGAAAAAACAGTCCTTCAAAGTATCGAGACATCTAAGAAAACATCCAACACGTCAGAAACTAACTCATCAAAACATACAGTTTATAAAAAGTCTCGATCTAAAAATGAGAAACCCTGGTGGAAAATAAGTTGGATATTTTTTTGTTGTATACAAAATTGATAAGTAATTCAGTCTCCAGTCATATTTGATGAATCTATTGCGCACTATGAGATTCATGCTCATCAGCCGTATGCATCGTCAACATATGGTAACAGTGATGAAGTTCATATTTCAATTCAACATCAAGATTTGTGTCTGTTACCATCCAAAAGTTCTCTACATATTTATGGAAGATTGGTCAAAGTGGATGAAAATACAGCAGTAACAAATACTGCATTTGAAGAAATAAGATATGAGATAAATGCTATAGAGGTGGACAAGTGCAAAAATGTTGGATTAATAACTCTTATGAAAAATTGGTTATCGCTCTGTTCTGATAAAAAATCTGTGATAAATGCAGGCTGGCTTGGTGTTGGTGAAGAAGATGACGATCTTACTAATAATAATGGATACTTTGATATCATGCTCCCATTGAATATGATTTTAGGGTTTGCTGAAGACTATTGCACGATAGTTGTTAATGTAAAACATGAGATTATACTTACAAGAGCAAGAAACGATATGAATGCTGAGTTGAAAACTCCGATTAATGCCAATGCTACTGATCCTGCGGGAGCAGCAACTTGGCAAGACTTTCAAATACTCATATTGCAGCTTCAGTGGGTTATGCCCTATGTAGTCATGTCAGATTCTCATAAAATTCGTTTATTAAATTATCTGCAAAAAGATAAGTTTATATGTATGAGCTTTTAAACTTAGGAATTATGTGAGTATCCCCTCTTACTAAGCACATCCAAACATATATGGACAGTTAAAACATCTAATCAGTTAGAAAAGCCATGTTACGTTATTTTAGCCTATCAAACTAACCGCAAAAATCAGAAAAATGTAAGCGCTAGTATGTTTGATCACTGCAACATAAGAAATGTGAAACTCTATTTAAATTCACAATATTATCCTTACGGAGATCTTAATCTCGATATAACGCGTAATCAGTATGCATTATTATGTAATATGTACGCTGATTTTTAAAATTCATATTATGGTAAAGAATGCGCGCCTTTATTAGGCAAACATCACTTTCTCAATCGAATACCTTTAATCGTCCTCGATTGTTCCAAACAAAACGATCGTTTCCAAACAAGCTGCAGCTTGTGAGTGTATAATCAATTATTTAGTTAGAGTGGACACTATTTAAAATTTGTAAGTTGGAAAACCTCCTTCTACCACGTCCTCAATGATTGAAATAATTTGAAAATTCTTGTTTAAATATAAATAACTGGAAAAAAATGGATGAATAATAAGATTAAATTTTATCATATGAAACTTAGGGTTTTATTTTATCTTTTTATTTACTTGGTAATATTTTTCACTGCTGTGTGGTGTGCTTCTACAAATTTACGACAGGCTTGTGATAGACAAGTGCTTGAACATCTTTTGGTAGATTTTTAACTCGTAAGTGCTAAATTGCGTGAGACTCACTAAATTCTTCTGAACTAATAAGGTTATCTCATAATATAAATCCTTTGAAATCAGACGTATAATTAATTGTTAGTTTTTCCTGAATTTTGAAACGAAACTTAAGGAGTTGTTAATTATTTGATCCCAATGTTATATTCGTGCAAAAATAGTAATAATTAAATAAATTTTAGGTCATAATTTTTTTAGAATACTAAAAACATAATATACTGATTTTTCACAACTCTGAAAAGCACTTAAGATTTACATTTATTTTTAGATAAAAAGTTAATAAAAATGAAAGCAGTTTTATGCAACAAATTCTCGGATCTAAGTAAACGACAAAAGTCAAGACGATTACTTCAAATAGCTAAGTGGACTGCCCTGCGTCGTGCAAAAAAGCTTTCTTTCGAAAAACAGACAACGAGCTTTATAAAAAATAATTTAAATACTTGCACATTTAGTAATAAAACGCAAAAAATATGCAGAATACACCAAATCATTATACTCCTGAAAGTAGCCTTTTTATTAATCAGATTATTAATACAGACGAATACATTATTGAATAACTTAAGATCGCACAAATGCTTTAATTACTTACCGAAACATGGTAGAACATTACTCATCAATTCTCCTGGAGAAAAAATTACCATGATTTCTGTTAGTGGCGGATCTTACTGGCATGTAGGCTTTATTCAGCTATTACAAAAACATTTATAATTTTTTTCAAATATACCCTAAATTTAGAACTAGAGATAAGCACGATGGATTGTCTGTTTCCAGGAATAACCCTGCCCAATTCTGGCCTATACAGTTTCGAATGACTAACACTGTAAGGTTTCAACCATTAATTGGTGGAATATATAAATGGTCCCAAAAACCGGTCGACCATGAATTTTTTCACGTTTTTGTAAATGAAGTTTTTGAAGCTACCAAAAAAGGAGGCATCATGTATAATGGTACATTACGAAAGTTTCAATTTACTATAGTTTTATTGGAGATGCATTAGCAAGAGCCCTTGTTCCGAATCATTTTGGTCATAATTCATTTTATCCATGTTTGAAATGCTTCGTAAAAGGACAGAGATACGAAAATCGAGTTATGATCTATTCAGGGATTAAGCATGAAAAAAGGAGTGATGATTCATACTCAAAAATCGACAAAAAAAACACCAGAAAGGCAAGTGTATTTTAATAGAACTTGGATTACCGCCTATTTCTAGGGTACCGTTTGATGTAATGCACTTAGTATACTTAAGGGTTACAATGAGAATTCTAGATGCCTGGTTTACCTATAAATTTAGTTATAAATCTAAACTGGATTATACATTACTAATAGAACTTAGTAATCGTTACGAAAAGCTATGTGATACTTGTCCAAAAGAATTTGCTAGACGTCCAAAATTTTTATTTAAGGTGGCCGTATCAAAATGGGGAGACTAAAAATTAATCATTATTTTCTCTAAAATATGGTATAAAATTATCGTAGAGACTGTTGTAAGCCATATTCTACATTTTATCTGTTACTTTAGTGAGTTAATATAAAAAAACAAAAAAGTTTTATGGTGCCCTAATTGATGAACTGTTACGGTATGCTCCTAAGTTCAAGAGTAGTTATACCTATATATATATATGTACTCTGCAGAATGCAGATAGCTGAGAGCTGACTTGCACTCGCAACTGTATACTTAGTCTCCAATTATTTAAAGATTTTGTTCGATAACAAGACACTTTTTTCATGTCATCGAAAACTGCGCAATAATATATACAAGATAGTATGTTTTTTACACCTTACGGGTTATTTATATGAGTGCAGCAGTAGGTTGTACATCGCGTAAGCTTTCATTTCCTATCTAACCCGTCTTAAAACTACGATTTTGTAAGCATGATTTCTTACAATTTTCATCGTCAACCTTAATTTTTTTTTATACAAATAGAAAGATGGGAATTCAAAGAATATAATTCAATTTTATTAACCTCGGTTGGGTTATTTATAATTTTATCATTGAGGCCACTGGAGCCACCTTAAATACAGTAAATCCAAAGTAACGGAGCTTAGTCATTTTCTTCTGTATGCATCGCCAGTGATCTTGTATGGAATACTGCCTGATAACTACTATTATCATTTTTTATATCTAAACACCGCTATGCGTATTTTAACGTCCAGTAATCAAACTGATGACAGATTGTTAAGTGCAGAAAGTTGCTTAAAATGTTTTGTGAAATTTGTACCGTCCCTTTACAATCCATCATTTGTATCTTTCAACGTACATGCTTTACTTCATCTCGTCGAGGATGTCAAAATATTTGGCTCATTAGAAAATTCTTCTGCGTTTATTAATGAAAATCGCATGCCATTTTTCCGACATAAAATAAGAAGCCACCCAAAGCCAATCCAACAATTCTCTTGACTGCTAAAAGAGCATGATAATGTACAGTTTAAATCTAAATAAAAGATAATAGAAAAAGTATCTAAAGGTTGTTCATATATTGTTACTCAGCAAATGGATAATCACAATATGAACGATATGAATCAGAGAAATTTTTTTTCCTATAGACAAAACTAACAGATACTGTCAACTTATAACTTGTGTGATAGTTAATATATCATGCATTAATATAATAGAGTACAAATGCTGGTCCAATCTTTTAGTAAGATTCAACCATTTTTTACAGAACCTATTATGTCTTCTGACATAGGTATTTATAAGTGCAAAAAATTGAGTAAAAACACTAAAATTGTATATGTTAAAGAAATAGTCTCTTAATGCTACAAAATGCACTTTTGGAATAAAAAATTCTCTAGAACCAGGGATATTTCAATCAGCGACGACGAGCTCATTTTTATATCATTACTTCATCATGTTAATTAATATTTTAGCGCAACAATATGCGGGAATATTCTGAACGTTATATTCAGGTGCGTATTTTGTAATCTTGAATTAAACATTTATGAAAAACGATTTTCTCTGAATGTTTCTCCCAAATATAATGAATACGACTAATCATTACTTTCGTTACAATTTCTCTCTAGTGAGATTTACGTTACTGGATAGTTTTTTATTCGTTTCGTTAGTAGTTGGTGCTCATCACAAATTTAACGAAACAGTTAAAATAACGAGAAAAACTTTTGAGTATTTTTTTGTTTCCAAAAGATAAATAATTCAAGTTTGTGTAAATTAAAAATTTACTATAAATAACTAAGGAAGCAATAAGGCTAAGCGTATGGGAAATGAGGTGGTGACAAAAATTTAATATGAATTAGAAAAATCATGATTCCTATTTATTATTTATTTAATTATTCTAACATTACTTCCAACATAATCGCTTTAACTTTGTCTGCTGAAAAAATGATGATTTGTCAAAAGTGCTGTCAGCAGAAATCACTTGCCTTCAATTAATACATCGTATAAAAGCTCTAATGTGAACAGCTCGTAGTGCAACAGTTATCTGGTTATGTATACCACTCCCTGACGTCGAACGCAAGTGCCAGCGGAATGCACAGATGACCATATGTAGTACTAGCAGCCCCCCGTCTCGGCTTCGCCCGGGACTTACTAAATAAAACACTGTAGTGTGTTGACATGTAATGTGAAACATTTTCAGTTAGAAATTTTACATATATTCCTGATACATCTCAGAACAAAAATCTTCTTATAAAAACATAATTTTTGGGAATCCAAATAGTTTATTTGGTCAAACAATAAGGTATAAAAATTCAAAAAAATAATTATGCTGAAAAGTACCATGCGTTCTTTATGCCATAAAATAATCGGTGGCCATAAGAAGCCGTTGATTTACAGTTTCTCCCGTGTAATTCACAAAAAGGGCTATTTTTTAAAGCTGTTAAGATTTTAAACCCCCAAAAAATATATATTAAACAAATTTTTTTTTCTCATATCTCACAACTTTATTACCAGAGCAACAAAGTCCTGAACCTTAAACCCTACATTTTTATTGCCACAAAAACACAAATACATTTTCTACTCATTAAAAAATCTGAAGTAGGATCTTTAAAGATTTCAGAGATTGCTGTGAGGGTACAATGAAAAGCTGATCTCTCACGTAATGGACTCTTTAGTTGTCGATTTTGCCGCTGCTGTTTTAATCTCGATAAATTTTCTGCGTCAGTTTCTTGACGCCTAAGTAAAATTGTATTTATTAGATACACTTGAAGTTTTTCTTCCAATTCACCCTCTTGCGACTTTTGGCATGCTTAAATTTTTGTAACAACTAAAAGCTGTTTTCTGTCAACTTTGTTAAGTTCTACTATATTTGTTGGCAAGGTAGTTCAACGTTCGATGGCCCTAAAAAAGACTGGTGAGCTTCTTAAGTTAACTCTTTCTTCGGGAGAAAAATTACAAAGTCCGAAGCTTTGGGGCTAGTTGTAGTGCTCTTTCCCAACGTCTTCCGGTATAACGTCAAAGACGTTGGTGTCTAAAGCACCTTTTTTATTTGCAGATTCAGTTGTTTTGGTGATCTTAGATGGGGAGATTGGTTAGTGATACTTGTCCAGTGGAGGCTGTCCCGTTGGCTCAAGTTTTTTTTCCTTCATAGCTGTTATAGGTTTGCCCAACGCAGACCTTGGAAAGAATCAGTGATTCCTGGTTGAATGCTTAGAGTCGAGAGGGTAATATAGGGTCAACGGTCACTGGGGTTCCCAGCCTTGCGGCGAACAACTCCGCTTGTGACGTCTGACAGTGAATGACTGACTTTGTTCAATAGTGCCCGTCTTTAGTTAATATGGTCTTTTAGTCAACGAATTGCTTCCAGAAATGGTAGTAAAAATGTATTTGTTGGCAAGGTAGTTTAAACTTGATGTTATTGATGGTTAAGTAGGGAACGTAAATACTTATAATGGCCCTAAAAAGCGCCAGTGGTAAAACTTCCAGGATATTCTTTATCATTATTCCTGATGATAAAGAGCTGGCTACGGGTTGCTTGATTCTTACCCAGGGAGTCTCGATGTACAGAGACTGTGATAGAGGGAGGTGCGCCGCTGACCAAAGAATATCTCGTCTTCGGGTCGTTCCCCGGATAACCAACCGCTCATCGTCAGACGGGAACATGTGGGTAAGCGCGTTGGGGACGCGACGACCAAGAAGGTAGCCGTTGTGGCTGCCCATGCCCCTTAGAGCTGTTCTTCCCTGGCTTACATTTGTAGTCAAAAATGCTCTTACTGCTTCAGGTGGGATGGTGGGACTGCCACACAACTCTTAAGAGTTGGTGCTTGGTGCAGATCGTGTTCTGGCTAGATATGTCTCCTGGTATTATGCCAGAGACGTCATCGGTTGGAATTAATTTTTTTTTTGATCGCACTTGTCGAGATTCAGGGTGAATGGACACCCAGGTCCCTTCCCCCTTACAGAAGAGTGTCGTCCGTTACCGGGATACCCAGCTGCAAGACTTTCATCAGCATGCCCTGTACAGTTCGTTGAACTGCCTGAGTACATCTGCATGGATTTCGAGACGCTCTGGCTTATTATAACCACACTTTTTTAATTCTGTTGCAGGTAGCCTCGATTTTATGTCGACGCCACCTAGCGGATTTTACTGAACTAAAGTGAAAAGCTGGCGTTTTTTTGCAAAACTTTGAGCTCATTTATTGCAATTGTTATTAAATTTTTTATGATAAAAACTTTACTAAAACCATCTAGGGAGTATCATGAATCAGTGTGCAAAATTTCAGCAAAATCGGTTCAGTAGTTTTCGCGGTTAGCGATTACAACGGTTTTAGTGACTTTGCTTTATATATTAGTAAGACTAACAGTTAACTATTAACTCATAAGTATAGCGTTAGCGTTTATAAGTTTGCCGCGTGCATATATATGCTCTCAGGATTCATTTTTTTCGACCTAAAAAAGCAACCGTCCATATAAAAATTGATTAACGTTACTATTTTGTTTGCCTGAATATTGGTAATAATTCAAACCTTGAAATAGTACCATTATACTTTTTATTTGTGTCATAGATTCGTTAAATAATTTATTTTTATTCATAAAGAACGGATTTTAACTTGATAACTGAACATGGAAATATTTTAATCCTAGACGTTAAACTGGTGTTTTTTTAGTACCATTTTCTTGTTTTTGCTGTTTTAGAATTGGAAAGGAAGCACGTTAATCTATTATTTGTTCATCGTTTAAACAGTTTATTGTATCCGTTTTTGATACAGTTTTTGAATTGTTTTTTTGACGGCTTAACTACATAAATAATAAGTCACACTGTAGTTTCAATGCATGATCACGAGTTTAAAATTAAAACCAATCAAAACTTATTCCTCCTAAGTTCTACCTTAAATTGCGTGAATAACAAATTTTGTTATGCTTGTTTGTAGATAATAGATAAAACGAATTGCCTTTACACTGAACTTTGATATGTTTTTGTAATTAAGTCATCAATTTCTTACAAATATGAATATGTCCTAACCTGTAAATAAAAGAAAATTAAAGAATTTATTGTTTCTTTTTTCCGTTCAAAATCTCACTAAAGAAAAAAAAAGATAAAAAAAAAACAAACCCGCAGTTATATCAAGCGGTCCATGCGTTATAAAACAACGTCAGAAAGCGAAGAAATAAAAGTAAAAGATAAATGTAAGAAAGTAAAAAAATTTAATACTCATCCAAGTGATATGCTAACATTTTTTAAAAGTAGTATAGCAAGCACTAAAGAAAAAAATAAAAATAATAATACAGAAATAGAATACAATATAAATGGCGAGCTGATAGTGATGATAATGAGAGTAGTTCTGACAGTAATGACAGAGATTAGAAGGGAGATTGCCAGCGCCTATGCAGAGAGTGTGTCGCTTTTTTTCCACTGTTTTGAGCGCCCCGTCGCGGCAAATCAGCGGAACTATACGCACGTTTCAGCAGCGGAGGGGAAGACCAAATTGTGCGTACGATACCTAGGTACCTAGTAGAGAGGGAAAGAATATGTGCGTATACACGGGTATAGCTATATATGTTTTGTATTCTATCTCGGCTCCCGGCTCTCGCAGCTCGCAGCTCTCGCATGCATGCGTATACCTATATCTATTCCTGATGTGATGTTCCCTCAAAAGCGGTTTTGAATGTTGGACAATTATATGTCCGGTCATATATTACTCATTAAATGTGTATTAAATACTTGTACAGCTAAATACTGAGTTTTCCTCGTATAAAATAAAAAATTTAGTAATAAAAACGTAAGCCCCGATATTTAATGTAACTTCTTGATACTTAATCTCTATAAAATAATCATTTTTACAACTTGAATAATTTATGTTTTTATAGATTTATAAAATTTAGCACATTAAAAATATCAGAATAATATACACACGCTTCACTTTGATTTTTAAGTTTATTCAATAGAAAATGACTTTTTCTGTAATTCAAATGTCATTCTTCAACACATTTAACTTTTCTAATAAGAATAAGTAATTGTGAAAATATTTAGAAAAATAATAATTCTACTTGTAGGTCAAACTTTAACACAATTATCAATATAAAGAAAAAATAAACTAATATTTAAACTTAAACCCTGAAGCTTTACGATAAACATGTGTCACTTTAAGTGCTTAGGGAAACAGTGCGTTGGCAGTCGAGGTAACTAAGTACCGCATCGTGCACTTTTGCTTTGAGCATTCTGGGGTTCAAATCTCGCCCACAGCAGAATTTTTTTTTTTTTACGATTTCTTTGTTTTTTTTTTTTTTTGATGGTAGTACAAAACTTTTTTTCAATAATTGTATTTAATTTTTATGTATATGTTGCGTAACGACTACGCTTTGAAAATTTATTCCTTGTAAAGTTGGGTGATTTTGTTGGAAATTTAAATTTTTTAATAAAAATGTAATATCAATAGTGGGGAAAATGCTAATTACCATTTCATCCTTTTTTAGATAATTATAAAACTATTATTGATGAAGTTAAAAATCATCCAAAAGTAATTTAATAGTACTAAGTTATTTTACACTATTCTAACAAAATGGTTATGATCTCACTTCGATGAGGATCACACCTTTTACAACCTAATGAATAATTGTGTAAAACTTATTCAAACAATTAATTAAACTATTAAAAACCAGGAAAATTTTTGAAAACACTTTTTATCAAATGATTTTTCATTGCTATTCCAAGTTAAACACGAGTTTATTGATAAAACGCTCAGTTAACTGGAGAGTAAAGTATGGCATCGCTTAACATAAAGGAAACCATGAAAACATTAGTAAAATAAAAGGCAAGGTATTAAATATTGAGGACTTAAAAATTTTTTTCCTATTTTAGAACTAAATTTTGCCTATTATATAGATATAACTTATGTTGTACAAGTTCATGGATTAATTTTGATTATTCAGATCAAAAAATTGTTTTTAAATCCATACGGCATTTACCAAAAAAATTAAATTTATAGTACCTTATAATTTTTTCAGAGCCATAATTGTGACCACTTATTAATCGTCTATATTTTATTTAAAAAATTTCTAATCTAATAAAAGGGTAGTCTGAGTATGTCTCATGGTGTATACATGTCATAAAATGTATGTAAAAAAACGTATTGCGGGAAAACTGGGTTTTTTTTTGTCCATGATCACTGCACTAAAAATGCTCTCAAAATTTTACGCTTTGATCAAACTTGTCTGATTGTAAACCCTCAGCTGAGACATTCAGCCCAAATCTAACAACAAAATTGCGGCCTATTTAGATCATAACTACTTAAGTTAATCATAAAACTTGATAACATGCATATACGTCTGCGTTCACAGACAGAGTTCTATTTCTCGTCAAAATTCAACTTTTTTGTTTGGGATGAATGTATCAGCTGAGGGTTTACAATCAGACAAGTTTGATCAAAGCGTAAAATTTTGAGAGCATTTTTAGTGCAGTGATCATGGACAAAAAAAAACCCAGTTTTCCTGCAATACGTTTTTTTACATACATTTTATGACATGTATACACCATGAGACATACTCAGACTACCCTTTTATTAGATTAGAAATTTTTTAAATAAAATATAGACGATTAATAAGTGGTCACAATTATGGCTCTGAAAAAATTATAAGGTACTATAAATTTAATTTTTTTGGTAAATGCCGTATGGATTTAAAAACAATTTTTTGATCTGAATAATCAAAATTAATCCATGAACTTGTACAACATAAGTTATATCTATATAATAGGCAAAATTTAGTTCTAAAATAGGAAAAAAATTTTTAAGTCCTCAATATTTAATACCTTGCCTTTTATTTTACTAATGTTTTCATGGTTTCCTTTATGTTAAGCGATGCCATACTTTACTCTCCAGTTAACTGAGCGTTTTATCAATAAACTCGTGTTTAACTTGGAATAGCAATGAAAAATCATTTGATAAAAAGTGTTTTCAAAAATTTTCCTGGTTTTTCATAGTTTAATTAATTGTTTGAATAAGTTTTACACAATTATTCATTAGGTTGTAAAAGGTGTGATCCTCATCGAAGTGAGATCATAACCATTTTGTTAGAATAGTGTAAAATAACTTAGTACTATTAAATTACTTTTGGATGATTTTTAACTTCATCAATAATAGTTTTATAATTATCTAAAAAAGGATGAAATGGTAATTAGCATTTTCCCCACTATTGATATTACATTTTTATTAAAAAATTTAAATTTCCAACAAAATCACCCAACTTTACAAGGAATAAATTTTCAAAGCGTAGTCGTTACGCAACATATACATAAAAATTAAATACAATTATTGAAAAAAAGTTTTGTACTACCATCAAAAAAAAAAAAAAACAAAGAAATCGTAAAAAAAAAAAAATTCTGCTGTGGGCGAGATTTGAACCCCAGAATGCTCAAAGCAAAAGTGTACGATGCGGTACTTAGTTACCTCGACTGCCAACGCACTGTTTCCCTAAGCACTTAAAGTGACACATGTTTATCGTAAAGCTTCAGGGTTTAAGTTTAAATATTAGTTTATTTTTTCTTTATATTGATAATTGTGTTAAAGTTTGACCTACAAGTAGAATTATTATTTTTCTAAATATTTTCACAATTACTTATTCTTATTAGAAAAGTTAAATGTGTTGAAGAATGACATTTGAATTACAGAAAAAGTCATTTTCTATTGAATAAACTTAAAAATCAAAGTGAAGCGTGTGTATATTATTCTGATATTTTTAATGTGCTAAATTTTATAAATCTATAAAAACATAAATTATTCAAGTTGTAAAAATGATTATTTTATAGAGATTAAGTATCAAGAAGTTACATTAAATATCGGGGCTTACGTTTCTATTACTCAATTTTTTATTTTATACGAGGAAAACTCAGTATTTAGCTGTACAAGTATTTAATACACATTTAATGGGTAATATATGACCGGACATATAATTGTCCAACATTCAAAACCGCTTTTGAGGGAACATCACATCAGGAATAGATATATATAGGTATACGCATGCATGCGAAAGCTGCGAGCTGCGAGAGCCGGGAGCCGAGATAGAATACAAAACATATATAGCTATACCCGTGTATACGCACATATTCTTTCCCCCTCTACTAGGTACCTAGGTATCGTACGCACAATTTGGTCTTCTCCTCCGCTGCTGAAACGTGCGTATAGTTCCGCTGATTTGCCGCGACGGAGCGCTTAAAACAGTGGAAAAAAAGCGACACACTCTCTGTCATAGGCGCTGGCAATCTCCCTTCTAATCTCTGGTAATGACACTAGCAGTGATGACGAAAAGCTTGATGATTCTATGAATATTGATGATGCAAAGAATGAAGATCATCTTTCAATACATGTGAAGCAGCTATTAATTGAGAAAGATGGACATATTACTTCAGTTACTGATGTAGAAAATTCTCACAACGATGGTACGACTAGCACAGGTAATTGTATAAATAAATTAGTATTTAGTCACATCACTTTTTTACTTTAAAAAACGGCATAATTTGTTAAAAAAACTTGAGCAGTAAGCAAAGATTTCGTGGAAAAGCTCCAGATATTTCTATTTATAAGGTATAAGGCAGTATTCGCTGTGGGCATGTCCCTTAGAACGCCATTTGTAGGACAAAGTCGTCATATAAATCTGGCTAATATAGTAATATAGTATTCTGCCTATGAAGAATAAAATATAAATCTATAATAATAAAAATAATTAGCACGTACACGAAAAAAATACCATGATGTCTTTTTCTGTAGCTAGAATATTTGATAAACATTGATAAAGTTACAATTCAAGTGTTTGATAATATTTTAAGTTAGGTATATGTTAAGTGTTAGATATCAGCTACATGTACGTGTATTATTTACGTAGGTATACTAGACAACAAAGTAAGGGTTTTATTTTCCTGGTGTTAGCACGCGCTAACGTAAATTTCATTATCCCCTCCCCTGACATGCCTACAGCGAATACTTATTTTTCGACCTTCTTACCTCAAAATAGCACCTTCACCGCTTGATTTTGGGTTCTCAGGCGGAAAAATAGTATACGAAA
The DNA here is from genome assembly GCF_036245765.1 of Copidosoma floridanum. NCBI lineage: Eukaryota > Metazoa > Arthropoda > Insecta > Hymenoptera > Encyrtidae > Copidosoma > Copidosoma floridanum. Next base: position 8,477,202 of record NW_028321911.1, read on the forward strand.
CTCGTTCGAAAAGGCTTCTTTACGAACCTTGTTACGGCCCTCGCCTTCGGCTCGTGCGTAATTTTACTAATGTAAAGGGTTTTTGGCATGGTCATATTATTTAAAAGAAATATTTACTCATTTTGAAATATATCTTGTAATGGTGTTACCGAACAGAAAAACGTACAATAAATTAAAACGATAAATCCTTTGATGCCAAATGCTAGTTCTGCGCAAAATTCATCGGAAAACGGAAACAAAAAAAAAGTACCCAAGATTATAAATTGTACGACTCTATCGCTATTGCATCATTTTATTAAAACAGAAATACACAAAGCTAGAGAAGAGGTTATAGAATCTTTGAAAACATTTATAAGTACTAAAATAGACGAATGCAAAAATGCTGCTGTGCAAGCACATAAAAAAATGTGAATTGACATTTGACAAAAAAGTCTATGAACTATTTGCAACTATATATATGTATATATGTATATATATATATATACATAACGTACATGTCTAACGGTGAAGATAGTTTTTCAATCACTTTAATTAAACGATATCTTGCTATCTTTATGTTATTAATGTAAATATATTTAATAGGGTTATGAGTATTTCATTGTTTTTTAGTATTCATGCATTTATTATAATTTGCTTTCCAGAGTAAACTTTACAGGAGTTCACTAGATCCACCGTCATTTCTTCCTTTAAAAAATTTAACAGAATTTAAAGAATTTCTAGGGGATTGAATAAATCTGAAGGAAACATTAATAACTGTGATAAGAAAAAAATTTTTTTTTGTGTATAGTGTTTTATCATTTGTTATTGTTCAACAGCAACAGTATTTAATTAAAAAATGTAAAGGTAAAAATGCAAGAGAACTGTGTAGGCAGTTTCTGAAGGATATCATATCAGATGAATTATCTATACATTTCAATTGGTGTCGCAAGGACAAAGACCAATTCCTCTTAATACCCAATCAAAAGGATCCATATGGAAATCCATATGGATTTTCCATATGGAAATCCATATGGCGTTTTGGAACGAAATCCATATGGATTTCCATATGGATTCATCCAAAAAAATTTCCATATGGATTAATCCATATGGATTTTCATATAGACGTGTGCGTTTGTTATCACTGCATTAAGCATAAGCGGAAAATGCATATAGCACTAATAATATTCCGCATTTATTGGAATGAAGATTTCCATATTGATGGATCCATATGGAACAATCCATATGGATTTTTATCTGGAATTTTTATTTTGTCATAATAGCAGTGTAAGAATAGAATACACAGTAAGAGTAATTATACGAATAGATTTTTATATAGATTTATCTATTTGGATTTCCATATGGATTTTTATACAGACAGAACCATTTGCTATACCTGCATTCAGCATAAGTGTAAAATGCATGTGGCACTAATAATATTTAGAAAACATTTAAATAAAGATTTCTATATGGATAGATCAATATGGAACAATCCATATGGATTTTATAACTGAAATTTTTATATTGCCAGAATATCATTGTAACAATAAAATATACGATAAGAGTAATTATCCATATGGATTTTTATATAGACTGATCCATGTGGATTTCCATATGGATTTCTATATGGATAGATCCATTTGGAACAATCCATATGGATTTTGTATCTGGAATTTTTATTTTGTCATTATAGCAGTGTATTAATAGAATATACACTAATAGTAATTACCCGAATAGATTTTTATATAGATTTTTCTTTATGGATTTCCATATGGATTTCCATATGGATGGATCCATATGGAACAATCCATATGAATTTTATATCTGGAATTTTTATTTTGTCAGAATAGCAGTGTAAGAATAGAATATACAATAAGAGTAATTATCGGTATGGAATTTTATATAGACTTAACCATATGGATTTCCATATGGATTAATCCATATGGATTTTCATATAGATGAATCCATTTGTCATATCTGCATTCAGCACAAATTTAAAATGCATGTAGCACTAATGATATTTCGCATTAATTTAAATGAGGATTTTTAAATGGATAACTTGGCGACTGTGGGCGACCCGCGGTGGCCCGAACTCGCCTGAAATTAACAAAATAGCGTTCTTTGGCCTAGCTGAGCGAGTTCGGGCCACCACGGATTGCCCGCTGTCGCCTAATTTCGGATCCTCCAACATACCTTACATTTGACAGTATGAGTTGAGATTGCTGATTTCCTTTTTTATGATGATCGTCAAGCGTCAATGTGGAATTTCCTACATTTATGTTTCACATATAAGACACGTGTTAAAATAAGATTTTTTTCGTACAAGACTAGTCGTACGTCATATTTTAAGCTTAGACATAATGATTTGGAGAGACAATTTTTTTTTTAATATACTACAGGAATTTTTTAGGATTAAAATAGTTTTCTGAGATTCTGCTGTATGAGAAATAAAATCCGGTACTTACTACGACCCAAAAGATGTTGGGGTAATGTTATCGAAAAAGCTTATAAAAGGTGCAGATGTTCTACATTAGGGTCTATATAAATTAATATTTAACAAGACAAATCATGTTTAACAAAGTTTAATTTCAAGAATTATTATTTTTGTTGTACTTCCTCCATTACATCACAGTGTTAATTTTAAAGAAGCATACATAATTATACTTACACCTGAGGACGAAAGATTCATCATACATTTATTTTGAAATATTTCAAATTAAGTCATACGAACTTGTTTCTTGGGTTTCTTTTGTTGATTAAGAGTCAAGTTCACAACTGTGATTTTTAAACGTATGTTATCAAAATCATTTCAAACGGACAATGGAAAACACTCACAATATGATTGAAACAGTGATGTTTGTTGAATCACTATCCTGAAGTGACAGACTTCTTCTTAATTTTTTTCTGAAACCAAAAAAAATTTTTTTTTATCGGCAAAGTTTTTATTCTCATTGCATTTTATACAGAAAGTTCGAAATCAAGTGGCGCGGTAGATCTACATGTCAGTTTGTGTAGCAGACGAGCCTGTTTACCGCGCTATTTATGTACGTCTAAAATCGTCTTCCAAATTTCCTAAATCAATAAAAAAATACTTAACACTGCTACACACCTGATATTTCGTAATAATTCGACATTTTTAACGTTAAACTATGATTTACACAAAAAATCTGGACAAGAACTATCGTTAAACATCGTTTTTACAAGGTTTGTCAATGCAAAATGGTGATTTTATTATTTTCCAGTTTTCTTCCAGTCCGAAAAATTCAGACTCTTAATTTAGTCGCAAGTCAGTATGGATATCACATAGAGATATAAGAATATAGCAAGTCAATACAACGCAAGAATATTGCACAAATACATTATTTCAGTCATAATTTACTTTAAAAATGTAATAGTGTATGAAAATAAGGTAATAACTGTGAGTACCAGTAGGCAGGAGAAGCAAGAAAGCCACAAGAAATATACTACATAAATATGATCCTGAGTACACGGTGGTCTAGCGCACTAGTCACGACATTAGTAATCCGTTAGTCTGGGTTTAATCTTGATTAGAACGAATTTTTTTAATCGACCAAGTGATTTTAATAAGCAAAAGATTATGACGTTTTGTATTAAATTAAAGAAAACGAGTAAACTTAATTAAAAAATTGTAAATTTAAACATGACATCATCTACGTAAGCGCCAAAATTTGAAAATAACCGTTATTTTTCGTTCATGAGGAAAAATTTGAAATATGTTTTAATATGTACATTTACATTTTCAATATGTTCATTTACATTTAAATTTTACATTTTTACCCGTACTTTTTCACGAAAGATCCCAATTAAGTAATGGACATTGCTTGCTTACCTCCTTCTTGATCTGGTAATTTATTTCTTCGGTTATAAACTTATTCATATTTTTGATGGCCTCCGCTTTTTTAGCTTCTGTCAAAGACGGTTTATGCGTTGCAAACCAGGTTAAGCACTCTGAAACAATTTTTTACAACTGTTAAGTACTGTAGTATGTAATTTTTTTAAATTCATAGTTATTATTCGTGCGAAGCGTGCACTTTATCCACATAAAATTAATGCAAAAACCAACGAAAGTACAAATGCCTCAATCAGGGTTTATCACTATCAAAGTTAAAGACCGGCTTTCTTCGCATCGTATGTGAATAGACCATTATTAATAGGCCATTATTAATACTTACAATGAAAATTTTGAGAAATGTGAATACAACATTTCAAATGTTACGATAATGTCTAGCCAACGTACTTACGGGCAGTAATTTTTTTCCACACACTTGTAATCATAAAATTTTTATTTTGAAAAGAATTAACTGATTGTTGCATGATTGTTGGTCTTTGTCTTCCACACAAATATTACTTTCTCCTATCACGCATCTAGCACTCCACAGGTAAAATAATTGAATAATTGAAATGTTCTTATATACATATTACTATTATTTTCATAAGTTACACTAATACTTGAATTTTTGTTAATAACAGCGACTGACATTTTCTCTACTGCTTTAGTTACTATATTTTAATAATGATAAAATAATTTCTTACGATCGCTCCATACAGTTAATTGTAATTTAAGTCTTTGAATTATTGCTTTTTACTATTACAGAGAAATTAATAGAAACAATCTTGTATGCATTATATATGAATTACCTTTTAAACAATTCACAGTATCATCAGGAATAACTTCTCTTCGACTTCCACTACTAGTCCCGCACTCTCGTGTTTTTGTCAGACATAGACAATTACTCTTGGTGTATATTCTATTAATACACTGCTATAATGACAAAATAAAAATTCCAGATACAAAATCCATGTGGATTGTTCCATATGGATCCATCCAAATAAAAATCTATATGGAAATCCACATGGATAAGTCTATATAAAAATCCATATGGATAATTACTCTTATCGTATATTTTATTGTTACAATGATATTCTGGCAATATAAAAATTCCAGTTATAAAATCCATATGGATTGATTTATATGGATCTATCCATATAGAAATCTTCATTTAAATGTTTTCTAAATATTATTAGTGCCACATGCATTTTACACTTATGCTGAATGCAGGTATAGCAAATGGTTCTGTCTGTATAAAAATCCATATGGAAATCCATATAGATAAATCTATATAAAACTCTATTCGGATAATTACTCTTATTGTGTATTCTATTCTTACACTGCTATAATGACAAAATAAAAATTCCAGATAAAAATCCATATGGATTGTTCCATATGGATCCATCCATATGGAAATCTTCAATCCAATAAATGCGGAATATCATTAGTGCTATATGCATTTTACGCTTATGCTTAATGCAGTGATGACAAACGCATACGTCTATGTGAAAATCCATATGGATTACTCCACATGGAAATTTAATTGGATGAATCTATATGGAAATCCATATGGATTTTGTTCCAAAACGCCATATGGATTTCCTTATGGAAAATCCATATGGATTTCCATATGGATCCTTTTGATTGGTATAGAAACAACATTCTCCAAATTGATGTATGGTGAGTAAATTAATAAAAATTTGCTTTTATACAATTAAACACAGCCATAATTTATTTTGAGTAGAAGCCAAAATAAGTACTCTTATGGTGGCTCCAGTTTTAGATACATGTAATATATACACATATATATATTTGTGTATGCAGTACTTCCTCTATATCTACCCACATATACGCGTACACACACACACACACCCGCACATACATAAATTTGACGCAACTATTATTATTTATTGTAAGATTTTGTGCAATAATACGAGTTTTTTTACAAAATCGCAAGTTTTGAAGCACACTGAGAAAAGTAGTGTTAAAAATTTTTTTATAACTGTGATAAAAATTACTATATTTTTAGGAAAGTTGAGCTATACTCAACTGTTGACGCAAAATTATTACGTTTACAATAATTTTTGTTATATTTTAAGTAATTTTTACTATGCAGTGGCCCTACAAAAATTATTTCACGGCATAATAAAAATTACTATGAATTAATAAACTCCAAGGGCTTACTGTTCAGTCTTTTATTCAGTTGACAACGTTTCGACTGCACTTAAGGCAGTCCTTTTCAAGTCTCTGAGTTAAATTCGTGAATTCGCGCCGTTTTATGCATGTATACAATCTTTCGATATTCATGTGTGTCGTTACTTACATGTACCTAGTCCTACTTTAGATTATATTCAGACAGCTTAAAAGCCAGTCGGTTATATTAGAGCAGATATAGATATATTTAATATTAAGTGGACGTTGCTCTACACAATTTGTAAGTTCAATTATTCTATTTAATTGTTTACACTTGTAGTTTATGGTAGCTGTTGTAATATTTATTTTCATTATATTTATTTTAACTCAGAGACTTGAAAAGGACTGCCTTAAGTGCAGTCGAAACGTTGTCAACTGAATAAAAGACTGAACAGTAAGCCCTTGGAGTTTATGAATTCTTCGTATCATTTTCACTGTTCTTGGAGTCCTCTTATTAAAAAATTACTATGTCTAACATAGAAAAAATTGTGATAATATAATTTTTGCTACACAATGTAGTAAATTTTATTGTAATCGTTTTAAGAACGTTGGGTAGAGATAGAACCCTGTGATGAATCTCTTTGAAATTTAAACCAGACGTTTTTATTGTTGTCACAATGAAGCTGTTAAAATTTCAAGAGGTTCGTCTGTTTAGTTTCCGAGATATTGAATTTCAAAGTTCAATCATTTTAACACAGTCGCTTATGGGGAAACCTATAAAAACTCAGTTTAAAAAAAATTGGCGTGATGAATGTCTCCAATTTTTTTATATTCACAGATAATGTTATTAACTATATGTACACAAAGTTTCGCGATGATCGTCTGATTAGTTTATGAATAAAGAAATTAAATAATAGTTCGACAAAAACGCAATGGCAACGTCGCAAGAAGCGGGAAATTTAAAATGTCCCAGGACGTAAATCAGTAAATATTTGAATATTATGGTAGATATTTAAGTATTTCTGTATAAAACATAATATATATGTGTGTGAGTGTATGTACATAGGTTCCACCCGTACCCATAACGACACAATGTATTATAATAACACATATTTATTTTTCTTAATAAAATTTTTATGTAATACAGTTTTTTTACACAAGATAACAAAATCATATGCTTGTAGTAATCGCAGAGACTAGAGTCTGTCCTAATTATTAAACATATCACTTTTAATGAGAATTTTCAAATCACATAAAAATTCAAGAATTTTATTTACATTAGCAAATATTTTTAAAATACATCAATATCTATGTACAATAAAAAAACATATCTACATATATTTAAATCTATAGATATTAATCTTCTGATAAACATATATATTCACTGGGAGATATATATAAATATATATATATATATATATATACACATAAATGATACATTTTTCTTCTCTTACTTAAATATAAAAATTCTTTCTGAGTAAAGTAAAAATTAGTATGTCGAAATAGCAAATTTTAATACAATCTGGTTTTACTATGTAGCATAGTAATTTTTATAATATGGCAAGTATGTCTCAGCTTTTCTATGAAGTATAATAATTTTTATTATAGTTGTAACACTTTTTCTAACACCACTTTTCTCAGTGCAATTATTTTTTTACATTTGATGAGCTTTTTTTTGCTCTCCATGT